>NC_026002.2:61608488-61812815 GCF_000442705.2 Elaeis guineensis | reverse complement strand
TCTAGCTTGGGATAGCTAGTGTCGGAGTTTCCGACATTTTGTATTCGGGTTGAATACAAAGGATAGGGGATTAAAATTCCCAAGTGGGATCTTGGGGAATGGATGTAGGTGCAAGGTTAGCACCGAACCACTATAAATCCTTGTGTTTGTGGTGTGCTTTATCGCTTTATCTTATTTCCTTATTATATCCTTGCTATACTGCTTTAGGTAATTAATATTGATTTAAAGCCATTGTTTTGTTCTTCATAAGTTATCTGTTGGGCTTAAAATTTTTAGAAACCCAATTCACCCCCCCCTCTTGGGTTGCATAGCTGGGCAACAAGTGGTATCAGAGTCGGTGCTCTAGTCCTTCTTTGATCTAACAATCAAAGAGCCAAAGATTTATGGCAACCCATGTTGGAACTTCTCTAGCCGAGGGGCAATCAACAAACCGACCTCCACTTTTCAATGGGTCTAATTACACCTATTGGAAAGCTCGGATGAAGATTTTCATACAAGCACTCGACTATGATATGTGGAGTATCATAGTGAATGGTCCTCACACACCCACCAAGATTATAGATAGTGTGGAGTCAACCAAACCCGAGAAAGAATGGGATGAGGTTGACAAAAAATTGGCACAATTAAATGCCAAAGCCATGAATGTTCTTTATTGCGCACTAGATGCTAGTGAATTTAATCGTATTTCTACTTGTGCATCTGCTAAAGAAATATGGAATAGGTTAGAAGTCACCCATGAGGGAACAAATCAGGTAAAAGAGTTTAAAATAAACATGCTTATACATAAATATGAATTGTTCAAAATAGAGCATGATGAGTCCATAACTGCTATGTTTACTCATTTTACTGATATAATCAATGGTTTAAAGAGTCTTGGCAAATCTTATACTAACAGTGAACTTGTAAGGAAGATTCTCAGATCACTGCCAAGAACTTGGGAAGCCAAGGTGACTGCCATCCAAGAAGCAAAGGACTTGAACACTCTACCTCTAGAAGAGCTTCTTGGATCCTTGATGACTCATGAACTTAGCATGATGCAACATCAAGAGGATGAAGTCAAAAAGAAAAGAACCATTGCCCTCAAATCCACAACTTCACCTGATTATGAAACGGATGACTCTGAAGATGAAGATCAGGATGAGGAGATGGCTCTCATCACCCGGAAATTTAAGAAGTTTCTAAGAAAAAGGAAACAGGGGATGAGAAAGAAATTCACAAAAGGGGATCAAAGCAAAGAAAAGGAGAAAGATCAAACCCCTATATGCTACGAGTGCAAGAAGCCAGGACATTTCAGATCCGAATGTCCATAATTGAAGAAAGGTCCAAAGAAGTTCAAAAAGAAGGCAATGATGGCGACCTGGAGTGCGAGTGATGACTCAAGCTCCGACGAGAAAATCTCAACAGAACAAGCCAATCTGTGCCTGATGGCACATGAAAATGAGGTAACTTCTGAATCCACTAGTGAATTTACTTTTGAAGAATTGCATGAAGCATTCTATGATTCAATTGATGAATTAAAGAAACTAGGGAAGAAAAACAAAGAGCTGAAATTGGAAAATCAGTCCTTAGTGAAACAAGCTGAAAATCTTTCAATTGAAAATTTCACCTTGATTCAAGAAAATCAAAACTTAAAGGATGAAATGAACAAGCTGAAATCTATAATAGATAAGTTCACCTTAAGTTCAAACAAGCTAAATATGATCCTTGATAATCAGAAAGCTATATATGATAAGGCTGGACTTGGTTATAAACCCCTGAAGAAACAAAAATTTCTGAAGGATATTTATGCAAATTATTCAAGCAAAAAGTCTACAAATATTACTTGTTTTAAATATGGAAGAATAGGACATAAATCATACTCATGTCTTATTAACAAATATGCAAACACAAAGAAAATATGGGTTCCAAAAGGAACCATTCTGACTAACCTGAAAGGATCCAAGAAAGCTTGGGTACCTAAGACAGAAACTTGATCTGTGCTTGCAGGTGTGTCTAGCATCCCAAGAAGGAAACAGAAAATGGTATCTTGACAGCGGATGCTCGAGACACATGACTGATGATGAATCACAATTCATCACGCTTGATGCTAAGGATGGACGGATGGTCACCTTTGGAGATAATGGCAAAGGAAAGATCATCGGGATAGGTAACATTGGTATCACTCCCTCCAAATACATTGAGAATGTTTTATTAGTTAAAGGTTTAAAGCATAACTTACTTAGCATTAGTCAATTCTGTGATAAAGGGTATAAAGTAAGTTTTGAATCATCTGTTTGCATTGTGACGAGTCCTATTAACGATGGCATTAAATTTATAGGACATAGGCATGGCAATATTTATATGGTAGACTTGAATGATTTAACAAAATTAGACATGCAATGCCTAGTTTCCTTAAATGCTAAAATAAATTAGACTAGTTGGCTGTGGCATCGTAGACTTGCACACATTAGCATGCATTCTCTCTCAAAATTAATTAAAAAGGATTTAGTTCTCGGTTTGCCAAAATTGAATTTTGAAAAGGATAGAATTTGTGATGCATGCCAATTAGGTAAACAAACTAGAGTATCATTTAAATCCAAAAATACTGTTTCAACTTCTAGACCTTTAGAGCTCTTACATATGGATTTATTTGGACCAACAAGAACCACCAGTCTAGGAGGAAAATGATATGGATTTGTAATAATTGATGATTACTCTCGTTTTACTTGGGTTTTCTTTTTAGCTCACAAAAATGAAACTTTTCAAATTTTTACTAAATTTCATCGAAAAGTTACTAATGAAAAATGGTTTTCAATTCAAAATATTAGAAGTGATCATGGAACAGAATTTGAAAATCAAGACTTTGAAAATTTTTGTGATGAAAATGGAATTGGCCATAACTTCTCTGCTCCTAGGACACCTCAACAAAATGGGGTAGTTGAAAGGAAAAATAGAACCTTAGAAGAAATGGCCCGTACCATGCTTTGTGAAAGCAACCTTCCAAGATATTTTTGGGCGGAAGCTATTAACACAGCATGTTACATTTTAAATCGTGCTTTAATTAGACAATTTTTAAAGAAAACCCCCTATGAACTTTGGAAAGGAAGAAAACCAAATATTGTATATTTTCATATTTTTGGTTGCCGATGTTTTGTATTAAATAATGACAAAGAAAAACTTGGTAAATTTGATGCAAAATCAGATGAAGCAATCCTTCTAGGTTACTCCTCCACTAGTAAAGCATTTAGAGTGTTCAACAAAAGAACTTTAGTAGTTGAGGAGTCCATACATGTTGTTTTTGATGAATCTAACGATCTTCCTTCAAGGAAGAATGAGAGTGTTGATGATGCAGAGCCACTAATAGAAGGTATGAAGGAGATCACTCTGAAAGATTCAGCAACTCCAGAAGACAAGGATCAAGAAGACGAACAAAATGAAAGAGGTGAAGAAATTCAAGAACAACCTCAAGGTACAAATGAATTACCCAAGGAATGGAGGTATGTTCACAGCCACCCTAAGGAGTTAATTATCGGTGATCCTATGCATGGGGTAAAAACACGTTCTTCACTTAGAGATGTACTTAATCATTGTGCTTTTGTATCTCAACTTAAACCTAAAACTTTTGAAGAGGCTGAAAATGATCATAACTGGATTAATACTATGCAAGAGAAACTCAATCAATTTGAAAGAAATAATGTTTGGACGTTAGTATCAAGACCTAAAGATTATTCAATAATTGGAACAAAATGGGTCTTTAGAAACAAGTTAGATGAGCATGGAAATGTAATTAGAAATAAAGCAAGACTGGTTGCTAAGGGATATAATCAAGAAGAAGGAATTGATTTTGATGAAACCTTTGCACCTGTTGCTAGATTAGAAGCCATTAGACTTCTACTTGCTTATGCTTGCTTTATGAAATTCAAACTATTTCAAATGGATGTTAAAAGTGCATTTTTAAATGGATATATTTCTGAAGAAGTATATGTAGAACAACCCCCTGGATTTGAAAAACATGCTTTTCCCAATCATGTCTTTAGATTAAATAAAGCTTTATATGGTCTAAAACAAGCACCTAGAGCATGGTATGAAAGGCTAAGCAAATTTCTACTAAATAATGGTTTCTCAAGAGGCAATGTAGATACAACCCTATTTATTAGAAGAAACCAAAATGATATGCTAATTATACAAATTTATGTTGATGACATAATTTTTGGGTCTACTAATGAATCCCTTTGTCAAGACTTTGCTAAGCTTATGCAGGGAGAGTTCGAGATGAGCATGATGGAAGAACTCACCTTCTTCCTCGGACTCCAAATCAAACAATCAAAAGAGGAAATCTCCATCACCCAAAGCAAGTACACCAAGGAACTACTCAAAAGATTTGGAATGGAGAACTGCAAACCAATTGGCACACCAATGAGTCCCTCATATAAGCTTGACAAGGATGATGAAGGTAAAAGCGTAGACTTAAAATACTATAGAGGTATGATTGGCTCATTATTATATCTAACTGCAAGTAGGCCTGATATCATGTTTAGTGTTTGCTTATGTGCAAGATATCAATCTAATCCTAAGGAATCTCATTTGAATGCTGTTAAAAGAATCCTTAGATACTTAAATGGTACACAAACTATAGGGTTATGGTACTCTAAGGACTCACAAATTAATTTGTTAGGATATTCTGATGCTGATTTTGCTGGATGTAAATTAGATAGAAAAAGCATAAGTGGAACTTGCCAATTTCTTGGAGTAAATCTAATCTCATGGTTTAGCAAGAAACAAAATTCGGTGGCACTGTCTACGGCTGAGGCGAATACATTGCAGCCGGAAGTTGTTGTGCTCAAATCTTGTGGATTAAGCAACAACTCGAAGATTTTGGAATCAAACTTAATGAAACATCAATAAAATGTGATAATACAAGTGCCATAAATCTATCTAAAAATCCAATACAACACTCAAGATCTAAACATATTGAAATAAGACATCATTTCATAAGAGAACATGTTCAAAACAAAAATATAATTCTTGAATATGTTAGCACTGAAAATCAATTAGCCGATTCTTTACAAAGGCCCTTAGTGAGGATAGATTCTGTGAAATTAGAGAAATCTAGGAGTTCTAGATCCATTTGTCTGAAATTTCTCAATTCCAAAGAATAGATGTCAAAAACTCTTAGAATCAATCTTCAACATCTATCCTGGTCCAAAAGCTCAGATTTATCACTCTAAAAACTTATCTTTGAGCAAAATTCCTACTCCCAAAATTTTGAATTTTTTTGGAATTTATTTGCATTTTTCCTGAATTTTTGAACTTCATGAGTCGACCCCCATGAGTCGACTCAATGGCAAACTTGTAAATCCCACCAACTTCCATCGGGTTCATTGTTTTTAAACGGAAACCCTGTTCGTGAGACGACTCATCTTCCATCATCTTTCTTCCGAAAGCCGTCCTCTCCAACTCTTCTTGCTCCAAATCCAAGATCAATTCTGAGGCAATTCTCCTCCTCCTCTCCACCAAAAATCGCCTCCTTGAAAAGGATTTTTCTGTGCTTTCTCGCAGTGATTGGCGCTGGGTGGAACGTGCCCTAGAACTTCACCGTTCATTCAAAATTTACTTCTTTTCTCCACCAAAATTCTTCTTTACTCTTTTGTGATCCCTCCTCCACTGAATTCAAGTCTTCTTGTCTGCTACTTTTTGGATATGGCTCCAAAGATGAAACTTCCCCAAAGAGGAAATCAATCCGAGAGCCTGAGGAAATTGTCCGAAAGAAAAGGCATGCTCAGTCTTCCAGTGTTCCCGATCCAGTTTCAGTACCTACTCAAGGTCCCTCTCAATCCTCCATAAGCCCCAGTGTAAATCCTCTTTCTGATAGAAAAGTAGAAACCGGGAAAAATATAGATTTTCGGTTCTTTGAGAAAGAAGGCTTTACTTTTGCTACCAAGATCAAAAATCTAGGATGGAACTTTATTGCTCTCTTAAGGAAGTCACCTATGTTGATCTAGTCAGAGAGTTCTACCAGAACCTAAATTATGGAAACGGGTCAGTGACTTCAACTGTCAAGGGATTGACATATGCTTGGATTCTAGGATATTGGGAGATATACTTCAGTTGCCTAGTGAAGGATACTCATATATGGAACTCCCAATTAAAGAAGAAGGGATCAGATTATCTTAGGAGAAGCTTTTTCAGGAAGTTTAAAAGATTGGAAGCAAAGCTACTGTCCATTGAGATGAGGGTCCTGCATCAGATTGTAACAAAACTCTTCTTTCCTAGAGTGGTAGACATGACTTACTGTCTGGCAGAGATGTATGTGTCATGTTTCATGTCATCACTCAGACCCCCCTAAACCTCCCGCACTTATGATAGAGGCCATGAGAGAAACTTTGAACAGATCCAAGGCACACTTGCCTTATGGTATGGCCCTTACTAGAGTATTTATGAGGTTTGGAGTTAGCTGTGAGGGGGAGACACCTACCAAGCTCTCACATGTGACACTTTCAACCAACACAGCCTGCACCAATGGGAATTACAAAGACTGTTGGTGGTTGGATCAAGGGCTCTGAAGAAAGAGCTGAGGATAGAACTGAAACAAGAGCTGAAGACAGAACTGAAGGCAGAGTAGAAGAAGAAGGTCCATCTTCTCCTGTACATGACTTCAGGGCAGCTTCACCAGATACCCAGTTCATTCCTGATACTGAGGATGGCCCTTCTGAGTTTACTAGGATCCCACACCAGTGTATCAGCCAGAGAGCAGAGCACCTCATCAGAGTTCAGACTGGCTGACGATCAGATCGAGCATATTTCACAGCGTGTGGCTTCTTTGCTGTCTAGCCAGTGGAGTAGTACTTCTTTTACACCTGGAGCTACTTCTTCTGATCAGACCATTACTCTCCACATCTCCACTGTATTTTAGATGATTTCAGATCAGTCCGTCAGGATCCAGCAGCTTGAGGAATAGTCTGGAGACTACTGGCAGAGTTCTTGACTTACAGGGGCAAGTCCTTGCATTGGCCCATCCCCAGCCACAGGAGTCTACTATTGAGGTCACAGACCTCACTGCAGAGGCTGGCAGGCTCAGAGGAGCACTAGAAGGTGGATATGAGCTACTGAGGAAAGAGATCCGAGGATCGAGTGAGCATGCTACCACCCAGTTCACTGCTCTACTTCAATCTGTTTCCAGAGCACTGAACGTACTTGATTCTATTAGACTCATGGTATCAGCCCTAGCATCTCAGCATTCTCAGCCACCCAGTTCATCTCGCCCTCCTACTCATGGCAGAGGCAGATGGGGTAGAGGACGCACTTCTGATCCATCATCTCCTCACCCTATATCTGATGACTCCGATCATTGACTTATCTTGATCTTTACTAGGTCCTAGGAGTTAGTATCTTGTTCTAGGATCTATACCTTGGGGCCATGTATTGACATTTAGCTGGTTGAATTTTATGTATTGAAACAATTATGATATTAATGGAATCATCTTTTACCTATATTTCTACCTCTTTGTAATGATTATATTTTGGTTATATATTTTCTTCTTGTTGAAATATTGTCTTCTCCTTGTTGTTGTTTGCTGTTGATAATTGCTATATTAAGGGGGAGCAAACATCTGTGAAAAACTCTAAAGAAGAAGAAATTAAAGAATATTTTAGAAAAAGAAAAGAAAGAGTTAACTATGTTTGATGATGTCAAAAAGGAGGAGAAATTAAACAAAAACAAAAATTAAATTAGACAAAAAGCAAAATCCTAAATTATGAGAAAAAGGGGGAGAAATTAAACAAAAACAAAGATTGGAGAAATTAAAACAAATATTGGAGAAATTAAAACAAATATTGAAGAAATTAAACAAATATTGGAGAAATTAAACAAAAACAAATATTGGAGAAATTAAAAACAAATATTGGAGAAATTAAAAACAAATATTGGAGAAATTAAAACAAATATTGGAGAAATTAAACAAATATTGGAGAAATTAGACAAAAACAAGGATTGAAAGATTAAACAAAAATTTGAGAAATTTTGGTATCAAAATTTGGTATCAGACAGAACTTAAACAAAAAGTCATCCATCAAAAGCAAAATCATGAGTGCAATGCAAATAAGTTTTTTTTTATATGCTCTGATATATTTCAAAATTCAAACTTGCTTTTGAAATTTTACTCACCTTGATACATCTTAAGAAATTTGTTTTACTCTGATACATCCTACAATTTCTTTTAACTTGCTCTGATACATTATAACATTTAATCCGATACAGTGTGAAGGTTTCTCTGATAAATTATAACATTTGATCCGATATAGTGTGAGAAAGTTTCTCTTATATATTATAACATTTGTTCTGATACAGTGTGAAATTTTCTCTGAAATTTGTTCTGATACAATGAGAAATTTACTCTGACATTTGCTCTAATACAGTGTGAAATTTTCTCTGAAATTTGTTCTGATACAATGAGAAATTTACTCTGACATTTGCTCTAATACAGTGTGAAATTTTCTCTGATATATTATAAAATTTTCTTGCTCTGATACATTGTAAAATCTTTTCTGATATAATTATTTTTCTTACTCTGATACATAGAAGAAGTTATTTATCTTCTCTTGCTCTGATATATCTTGAACTCAAAATGATCTAATACCCTTTTCAAATCTTTAAGAAAATGGACAATCTATTTTTGCATTTATATTACATGCCAAAAGAATCATACTCTTTTCAAGCATATACACCTATAATGGATTCTTTTGAAATTAATGCATTAACATAAGTATTTTTGTTCAAATATTTTGTCATCATCAAAAAGGGGGAGATTGTTGCTCCTAGATTGATTTTGATGATCACAAAGCAGATTGAAGGGATACAAATAATTTTAAAATGAAAAAATCCTTATGCTCTTCAAGGGCAAAATCATAATTTCACTAAAATCCTGATTTGATAGTACCATTTGGTAGAACAAATGATTTGAAATCTATTGGTGAAAATTTCATTGTGTTTGGACTTATATTTTTGAAGTTATGAAGGTTTGAAGTGCATGAGTCGACTCATGAGTCAACTCATGGCACTGTGAGCTGATTGGCATGCAAAAATTCTCCTTGGCACGCTAGTTTTCTGGCTTGGCACGACCTGTGAGTCGACTCATGAGTCGACCCACAAGGCATGAGTCGACTCATGAGTCGACCCCTGCTAATTTGAGCCAAGAATTTCCAGAAATGCATTCTCTGGTTTTTGCAACAGAGGTCGACTCATGAGTCGACCCCTGAAGCATGAGTCGACTCATGAGTCGACCCCTGCGACGGGAATTGTCAGCAACGGCTATTTTTTTGCCCATTTTAATTGCCATTTATGCTTCCTAAAAATCCTCTAACGGCTCTTTATCTACCTAAATTGTTTTCTCTTGCTTCTAATGCTACAAATTGCTTAATATGATGAAAGAAATTGCAGATTAAATAGCGGATCAAACGTGAAATCAAAAATGACGAGAAAGAGAGAAGAACAGAAGAGAGGATCCAAAATTTGCAAGAAAAAGCCTGAGATCAACGAAAAATCCAAAGAGAAAAAGAGAGAGGATCCACAATATAGCAGAGAGATTGTGAAAGAGAAAAGCAAGATCTTTCAAGGAGAGAATTCTTCACGCCTATTGTTTCAACCTTGATCTAGAGATTGTTCAAAGCTTTCAAGAGATCTTCAATCAACAATCAACCTCTTCTCAAGCATTCAAGCGTTCATCCACTTTGAGAAAATCTGAAAAAGGGGTTCTTCATTTGAGTAAAGCTTTTATTGTTATATTTGCTCATTTAAGGAGCTGTTATTGTATTAATCTGTGCTCTAAATTTTCTAACTCTTTGTGAGTTTTTGTTCTTGTGTTTGGAGGATTTCCAAAACAAGGAAAGGTTGATCCAAACCTGAAATCGGAGTGTTTTGGGTTTACTTGTACCCGAGAAACAAGTGTTCTAGCTTGGGATAGCTAGTGTCGGAGTTTCCGACGTTTTGTATTCGGGTTGAATACAAAGGATAGTGGATTAAAATTCCCAAGTGGGATCTTGGGGAGTGGATGTAGGTGCAAGGTTAGCACCGAACCACTATAAATCCTTGTGTTTGTGGTGTGCTTTATCGCTTTATCTTATTTCTTTATTATATCCTTGCAATACTGCTTTAGGTAATTAATATTGATTTAAAGCCATTGTTTTGTTCTTCATAAGTTATCTGTTGGGCTTAAAATTTTTAGAAACCCAATTCACCCCCCCCTCTTGGGTTGCATAGCTGGGCAACAAGCTACAATCGCATGCAGAGTCCAGCTGGATTTCAGTATGGCCACATGCGAAAAGATTTCTTGATAGTCAATGCCTTCGCATTGACTATAACATTTTGCAACCAGTCTTGCCCTATAGATCTCTACCTGACCATCCAATCCAATTTTTCTTTTATAGATCCATTTACATCCAAGAGGTACAATACCTTCAGATGGATCTACTAAGATCCAAACTTGGTTGGAATGCATAGAGTCAATTTCTGACTTCATCACTTCCATCCATCTCTCGAAGTCAATATCTAACATCACCTTATCATAGGTCTTGGGATCATTCCTAATGTCTTTACTCCTATAAGGAATGCTTCCTCTAAATCCTCTGTAAGAATATCTAAGTACCTTTCAGAAGGATAGAAGATCCTACTTGATCTATGAGGTGGAGGAGGTGCCACATCTATTGGCTTATTACTGGGTTCAAATTCTTGGACTCGATGCTCTTCAGAAACCTTCTCTTCGAGCTCAATCTTCCTCCCACTACCTCTATCTTGGATATACTCCCTTTTCAAGAAGATGACATGACAGCTCATAATCATATTGTGATTCTCAGGAAGATAGAAGTGGTATCCCATAGATTTCTTAGGATACCCTATAATATGAGCCCTAAAAGACCTACCTTTAACTTGTCCGCCTGCTGTTGCTTGACATGGATAGGACATCTCCAAATCTTGAGATACCCAAGAGCTGACTCCTTACTATGCCATAATTTGTATGGTGTGGTAGGAACGGATTTAGAAGAAATTTGATTCAAAAGATGAATTGTAGAAAGTAATGCATGTCACCACAGAAAGACAGAAAGATCTGTGAAGCTTATCATAGATCAGACCATATCTAATTGGATGATTCCTCCTTTCGGATACTCCATTGAGCTAAGGCATCCCTGGAGGTGTCCACTATGAGATTATGCCATTATCTTTGAGATAGATCCAAAATTTTTTGTTAAGGTATTGCCCTCCTTGATTTGATTGAAGAATCTTTATAGATTTTTCGATCTATTTTTCTACTTCATGTCTGAACTCAATGAATTTTTCAAAGGCTTCAGACTTTTGATGCATCAAATATACAAAACCATACCGTGAATAATCATCGATAAAAGTTATGAAGTAGATATAGCCACTCCTGGCTTATACATCGAATGGACCACACATGTCAGTATGTACCAGGGTTAATATCTTAGTCACCCTTTCTTCTTATCCCACAAAAGGCAGCTTAGTCATTTTTTCTTGAAGACAGGACTCACAAATCGGATAAGACTCGAAAGTCAATAGTCCAAGAAGGTCATTTTTCTCTAGTTTGTTAAATTTGTCCTCTCCTATATGGCCTAGTCTAAGGTGCCATAAATATTTTTGGCTAATCCTATCTCTAAGTCTCTTAGACCCTACGACATTCTTAGTTTACTCGTTAATATTAACACTCGCATCCATATGCAAATGATAAAGACCATCAATCAAGAAAGCACGTGCAATAACTTTATTTTTAAAATAAATTACACACATATATTTATTAAAATAAAAATTATAATTATCCTGTGCCAGCATAGATATAAAAATTAAATTTTTATGGGCTACTGATACACAATGACAGTCTTTTTATAATAATCTACATCCTAACAGTAGTCATAGAGGATAGGTCCCAATGCCACAGTAGCAACTCTTGCTCCATTATCGATCCAGAGAGTAATCTCATCTTTCCTCAGCCCCCTAACTTCTTCAAGACCCTGCAAAGAAGTGCATGAGTGAGTACTTGAGCTAGAATCTAGAATCCAACTAGAAGAAGAAGAAACCATTAGATTAGATTCTATTATGAGTAAATCAGATATACCTTCAGAAAGCCCATCCTTCTTTTTATTCTTCACAGTTACCAGGTAGGTCGGATAATTTTTTCTCCAATGGCCTTCGACATTGCAGTGGAAATACTTTCTTTTATCATCGATCTTCTTCAAAATTTTCTTCTTGGGCTTCGTCTCATTCTTTTGCTTCTTTACAGATTTTTTTTTCTAGAATGAAGACTTTCTCTTAAAGGAAGCCCACTCTACAATCAAAATCGTATCTCTTGAATTTTTTAAGGTGCCCTCAGCTATCACCAACATGTTCAACAATTCAGACAAAGTGCTATCAATTTTATTCATATGATAGTTCATAATGAACTGTCCATATGAATCAAGAAGAGATTGGAGGATTAAATCCACCTGTAATTCCTTATCTATGTTTATCTCGAGCTTCTGAGGCTCTTCGATATCCTTGATCATTGTCAAATAATGATCATTGACAGACTGTCCATCATACATTTTTACTCTGAATAATCTTCGAGAGACCTCAAAATGAGTTGTGCAATTTTGTTCATCATACAACTCTTACAGATGAGTCAGCATCTTCTTGAAGGTCCTCATATCTTCATGCTATCATTGAAGATCATTAGACATGGATGCTAGAATATAGCACTTCGCCTTATTATCCTCATCCATCTATTTCTCAAGTGCAGCTCGTTGATCAGGAGATGAATGAGCTGGTAACACAAGCGCATCCTAGTCTAGGATATGAGTTAGTTTTTCAGAATTGAGAATGATTCTCAAATTTTGGAGCTAGTCTTTGTAGTTTGTCCTGGTCAACCTAATTGTGTCAAGGATACAGGCTAAAGGATTTGAACTCGACATGGTTATCTATAGAGAGAATAGTTTCTAGTTAGATATTTATACTTATTAAATATTTATTCTAGGGACTTTTAAAATCAAACAAAGATCCTACTATTTTCTCGAATCTCCTACACTCCTCCGATGAAGAAATGAAAATCTATACATGATCGATTTTTAGTGGGTACTATGATCCCACTGATCTATACACACCTCACCTAACAGTTATTGGTGAGCACAGACTAATGAGTAGGCAATACTTTATCTATTATTTTACTAAGCAAGATGCAGTGGGTTCAATCTTTAAGTCCTGTGGTCTCACCTAATAGTTATTGGTATATTTCTTAGTTAAGTCAGACCCATCATTCATCAGTGGATGCAAAGCCATCATTGGGTCCCTCACTTAACAGTTATTGGACCCAATCCCATTTCTACCTGAGGGCATCTAATATCAATAGAGTGGTTGTATCTTTCTGATGCAATCGAACCACTGTAATCAGTCAAGAACGATCAACATCAGGAAGGCACCCGCATCTCTACCATGGTGGAAGACTATTAGACTTAATATTTAGTGAGAAGATTTATGTTTAGATCTCTTCTAAGTCATTCAATCTGATATTTGACTGACCAAGTTCAGGTCAGCATATTCATATATCTAACCTACCTAGTCAGTATGGGTGAACTCAAGTCAGCAAGTAACCTAATTTAAAACTTAATCTCCTAAAATGGCTAGGTAAGTTAAGATGAGTGGGGATCCCCCTATTGCTTTTCTTAGATATCAATGAATTGATCAGGTCAGATAATAGAACTAATTAAATAACTACCATCAAATACTTGCCTTAGATACCAAATTGGTCGATTAGAATCGATCAGGTTACCTATTGATCCAAGCCCGAATCACAGAGCTATATTTGGTCTTCAGTAAATTAATTCACATCAAAATATGAATCGATGCGATCAACTATAACTAAACTTGACTTTGAGCCCTTTGACCTAATCCTAACCAATAATTGATTAGGTTCAATCAACTGCTCAAAATCGATAATGGGTTCTAGCCTGATCTAATCAATTGATCCTAACTGTAGTTTGATCACTAGACCTAATTTATTCAACCCATACCCACACGCAATAACATAATTTTTAGATTCTAAAGTTATTTTAGATTATATTTCATTGCATGCATTAGTGGCTTATGATTATGAAATAATTTCAGATCTAAATCTAATGTCATATATCACATATATGATGTTTTAGATCTAAATTACAAATATATATCATATATATATATTAATTAAATTATAGATTTAAAATTAAAAATATATATATCAAATACATGCATAATCAGATCTAATAATTAAAATATTTTGAAAATAATTTTTAAAAATCAATTCGTATCAAACTAGGGCAACCTTTTCAATATACAGAGTAAACCTTATATCAGGACAACTTTATACTAGTCCAATATAAACTTTTAATCATTTTAATTTCAAATCTAATATGAATAAAAATATATCACATATATTTATTTTTAGATCTAAAAGGTTATTTTAAAAGTTTTAAAAATAGATCTCAAAATTGAACAATCTTGTGCTAGGACAACTTTTTCAATATAGGGGGTTAAACCTATATCAGGATAATCTTATACCAGCACAAGATCAATATTAAATCATTCAAACTTTCAGATCTAACATAAAAATTAGGTTATATAAATCTTAAATAAATAGTGGCTCTGATACCAGTGTTAGAAAATGGATAGGATTACATGCATAAATTTCAAAATCTTTTTGAAGTAGCAGTAGAAACGATCTAGGTTAAACCCTTTAACCCTACATACAATAGATCTAATCTATATCTACCCAAGCCTTGGATCTAAGACATACATATAGTCTAAAAATTAAAACAAAAAAATTGAGATCAGATCTCAATACCTTGAGTGGGTTGAAATACACCGCAACCGATGATCCTAGATTTGAAGGTTTCTTAGTCATACATGTATCCGACCTCTACAGATATCCATCAGGATTAATCTTGAATCTTTCTTCTCATTATAAATCTATCTTCTTCAAGATGAATCTCAATCTTTTGAACCTTTGATCAACTCTTGATCTTCGACCGTGATCTTATGCTTGAACTACATCCTTTCTCTCTATTCCTTACTATAGAAGAAATCACTCTCAACTCAGGTATGTGGGAAGATAGGATGCCCAACCTTTGGGCATTGGAAGAAGAGGAGGAAGAAAAGATGGCATGGAGATGGGAGGGAGATTTGAATTCATAATTCAATTATTATGAAATCCTAGAAGACCATCTCTTAAATAGATCTTTTCTTGATTCCAAATCAATCTTCAATCAATCTAAAAAGGCTAGTCCTTATCATATAAGGTTCCTTCCCTTTTTAATTTGATTCTTTTTCAAGAAAGTTAGACCCAATTGAAAAGGTCCTCACCTCATGTGGCAAGTAAATGGGACGCCTCACATCCCATAAGGTAGGTAGAGGGGGCGCCCACATCAAAAGAGGCAAGTAGTTGGGGCACCAACTCTTGACATCCCTTACGATTTTGTGTGCACAAGGGAGGGAGCGTAGCCCCTCCCTCTCTCTCCTTCCATGCTAACTCCAAGGGGTGTGCACCTCTTGGACTTTTCAAAAAAAGAGGCATGCGCCTCCTCTCTCTTTCTAATTAATCCACACCATGGAAGGAAATAACAAGGGAGAAAATAAGGAGATTTGTTTGCCAACTAATTGGCTTGATCCAATCCTTTTGAGCCCTCAAATAGGTACCCCTCTAAACCCAATCAAATTGGATCTAGTTAAGGTTCAAGGCTATAGACTTGATCCAATCCTTATCTAATAAGGAATCCAAGTCCAGAGATGAATTAGGTTTAACCATGTGCTAGCATGGTTCTCCTAAATTCAATAGAATTTCATTAAATTCTAACCCAATAGAAACTTTATAAGCCCATTTGGTTAATTCAAGATTAAATCCCATAATATGTGACCCCATAGGTTTCATTCTATCTGATAGTGAGATATATTATGATCTCCATCATAATATCATCGAAACTTCTTTCGATGGGTTGAAATAATTCCAACTCTACCCTTCGAGGGTCATCGATCATCAAGATAATGCCGATGAGTCCCACAATCCATCAGTGACACCTAGCAGTATATAGTGATAATCTAGTAGAATGAAAGTATAAATTTTTAGGTACAATTATTGTGTGATTCAGTCATTCTATTGTGAGTCCCGACTTAACAAAAATTATGAAAAACTCATCAGACCCCATCATCAGTCATATGCTAGATTGGCTTGACTCGAGTTCACTTATAAATTTTATGAAAACTCTTTTTCAATATTCATACTTACTTTGGTCAAAGACTTTCTGAACTCAGTCTCACAAATCGTATAGGACTTCTCCTTTTCTATCAAGATTGATAGATTCTATTTAGGTGCATCCTACTTCTAACAGTGAACTTGAACCTATTATAGCTAACATACACAGCAAGGATCCGAATAGCTAGGGATCAAGAAAACGTACAGTCAAACTCAGTAGCCTCAATGCGAATAGCCGCTGACACCGCAGGTCAAAGGATCACTCATACTATTACAGTATCGAGACAATCCTAACAAGTAAGTAGACATTCAAGTAATTTTTCGTATTGATCATGCTCAGTACAAGTTGTTCTCTAACAACCATTTATACTCTCATCCCAGTGTCCCTATACTGCAGACCTGAGATACATCTATCCAGAAGAGAGATGATCTGTGCATCGATCTTTAAATAGATTGATCATTGTGTTGGAAAATATGTCCCAAAAGTCAATCGTCAACCTATTGACAGTTGAGCAACCTTGTATTGTAATTGATTTATTAATAAATAAAATATATTTTTGGTATTTTCATCATAAGTTTTCATCTTCTAATGAACTCTGTTGTTGTGATGAAGTCCTTAGGACTGTTTAGATTTGATAAAGAGAGGATTTATCGATTAGTCTTTAAAACTGCTTATGACCAAATGATAGGCTGTTAATCAGGATGATAGCTTCTATCGAGCATAGGTCACTGTAGGCCATATGGGTTGGTTGTCCTCTTAACCAAAGAGTGTGGAGACACTGGTATGGCATACAGGTGAGATGTATGGGTACATCATCATTGAACATGACCAACTCCAGAGCATTCTACTGTCGAGAATGTCTCTGATGGGATTGTTGGAAAATATATCCTAAAACCAATCATCTAAGTGGTAGATGATTGAAATTAGTATATGAATTATCTAATAATAATAGTTATTTGGCAAGTTCATCATAAAAATTTTATCTTTCTTAAATGAACTCCTAAATTATGATGAAGTCCTTAGAACCATAATCAATTGATAAAGAAGGATTTATCGAATGGTTCTTAAATTATTCATGATCAAATGATAAATTATTAACAAGGATGATAACTTATCAAGTGTAGGTCACTGTATGCCATATGCGTTGGCATTGGTTGTCCTCGTAACCAAGTGGTGTAGAGATACTGGTATGGCATCCAGATGAGATGTAGCAGTACATTTGCACTGAACATGACCAATATAACATTCTACTATCAAGAGTAGCTAACTAAGGCCAATAGGTATAAGTGTCCCTGTGACCTGAGATCACCATGGTGACTTGCAAGCAACTCACTATACTTTGGTTCTGGATTGCCTGTATTTTTAATATAGATTTGAAAAGTTTCTGGATATAGTCAAGTACTTGTGAAGTCGGTGTGTGAGTCAAGATGAGATTAACCACTCCTGATTAACTTTAGGAAGAGAATGTCTCACTGTGTTTTAATTTAGCAAAACTTAGGCCTGGATAATCCTCGTGAGGAGTCACGGGATTTGCAAAATTTTGAGACACAATAGAGATGACTTGTATGAGTGTTAACAGCATACTCGAAGTCATCTTGAGTATTATTGATCAAAGAGATAAATTATATGGTAACCATGGGTCAGAGTTCTTAGAATGTTGCTTTGCATACATTCGACGTATCTAGACGTCAGGAACCATTGCTAAATGGCTACTTCGACTAGTATAGAAATTAGTTTCTGTACTATCGACTTAAGTTCGAACCTATAAGATCACATACATAAGGGGTTGTAACCTAATCAGATGGTTAATCGATAATTGAGAATCGTTCTAAGGTTAAATGATCAATGTGATTGATGTTTGACCTAATGTAAGTATTGAAGGAGGATCATTAGCAATTAGATTTCTAATTGGCTTAATCTGATTGAGCAATTAGACTGAGATCAAGTCTAATTAAATTTGATTCAATTATAATTAGTTTGAACTTAATTGGATTAAGTCTAATTGATTTATTGGATAAGCCAGTTGCAAGGGAGAACAAGTCCCTGTTCGACTAGGACTTGTATGCACCTAATTCTTAATTAAGTTAAGATTTAAATTAGAATTAAATATGATTTAATCTAATTTAATTAATCTCTTAGTTAGATAGGATCACCCTTAATTAGGTTGCAATTAATCTAGATTGGATTCAAAGAGTTTGACCTAGTCTACATGAGAATCCTAGTTAGACTAGGATTCCATCTTCTCCCTTGCACCACCTAAGAAAGCCCACGCCCACATATTTATTTCTAGATATTTTTTCTATGATATCTATATCCAAGGAATGTAATCTTACACCACTTGTTCTAGAGATTTGAATCAGATTTGATTTGGTTCATTATGGAAAGTGGTTTGGGTTTATTTCCTTTGAAAAAGTCTCTCTTGACAAAAACCCCTCTCCCCTCTCTTGCGCCAACTTTGTCCATGCCTACCTTTTCTTTTTGTTGCCTCTTTTATGTGTGGTTTTCTAATCTCCATGCAAATAATAAGGGAAGGGGTGTCCAAGAGTTGGATGCCCCATGGTTTCCTTGTTTGACTAGGTCATTTGACCTAGTCTACCTTATCTAGTGGTGCCTCATATATGATAGGAGGTGGGAGTCAAAAATCTATAGTTTTTCCATAGAAAAGGCAGAGAAGAAAGAGGATGGCATGGGTGTTTTGAGGTGCCAGTTCTTTGGAGGAGAGTCTTCTATCAAGACATCAAAAGTTGATGTCTTGTAGAGATAAAAGGTAAGAGAGAAGATTGTCTTCTCTTATTATTTTTCTTTCAATTTATTTTCTCTTTATTTTTATAATTTTTATGCGATAAAAATCAAAGAGAGAAAGAGGGATGGCATGGTGGATCTATGCTCTAATGAGTTGGGGCATGGTGATCTGATTTTGGACATGATCTGATCATGTCCTAATGAGAGAAGAAGAAGAAAAGAAGGTCATCTCTTAAGGTTTCTTTTAGAACTCTTCTTCTCCATCAATCAAGAGATTTTTCTATAAGAAAAATCACATAACATAAGATCTAAAAGTTTGAAAAACATCTAGAGCAGAAGGTATCCTCATGTCCAAGCATAGAGATGTTCTCAGGACATCAATTGTTGATGTCCTGAAAGAGAAGATCTATCTTTTCTTAGGACTTTTTCTATTATATATTATTTTTGATTTTAGAAAGGTCCAAGGGTTTGACTTCTCCCTCATTTCTCTTCATATTCTTCATCTCTTGGAATGTCCAAGAGATCCAAAGAATATTTTTAGATTAACCATCTGGAGGGATCCGTAAGAAGCTAGCACTTCGAGCGGATCTTCATTCGACGAACCTCCAATTTTGTTACAGCCTCGTGTGGATCTTCTGTAGAGGTTGGATGCATGTACCACTCTAAAGGTAACAAAAAAAATCAATCACAGAGTTCTCGATCCGTGCGAAGATAAGAGATCTGATCTCTTCTCTTACCTAGATGTGATCTAGATTTTAGATCTAAAACTGTTTTAGATCTAGGATATTGATTTGATCAATATCAAAGCTTTTATTTTCTAACTTATAAATGCAATATGACATGTTATAGGTCCTAGTCATAGGGTTTAGTAATCTGATTACATGCATTTATAGATTAAATTATTTAATTTACATATTCTGCTGTGTTACATTTCAAAAATATTTTGAAATTCATGCATGAAACCCTGCACTTTTTCCATCAGTGGTATCAGAGCATCTAGGTTCTTTTATAACATATACATGATTGTATTAAAATAAATCTGAAAAATAAAATAATGATCGCACAGACTGTAGGTTGTCTTGCTGTAAGGTTTATCCTTACAGTGCAAAGGTTGTCCTGGTACGTTGCGATCTAGAAAATTAAAAAAAATTTTAAATAAATCTTATCATGAATATTTTAGATTCGATCTATTTTATTTCATAAATTTTTATGTAATATACATAGATTAAAATCAGCCAAGAATAGGATCTTACGAAGGTTCTGTTTGCTGATCAAGCCGACGCTCTCAAAAATTGGACCGGCTTGACCAGCATGCCAGCTTGAAACATCATTGTAGAATGCTGTTCGGACTGGCTCGATTAGGAATCGAGCCGGCTCGCCTGAAAATTGGGCCAGCTCGGATTGACTGAAAAGTTGGCTGAATTATTTTTTTGACTGATTTTAATTGTTTTAACCTATAATTAGTGTTTGTTAGTGAAATAAGCCAATCCATTTTTGAAATTAGTCGACCTATTTAGTTAAACAACACTAGATTGTATTAAACCTTTTAAAAGTTGAAAATGGTTTTCAAAATACCGAACCCCAACCCTCAGCCATGAACTTAATTAAAAGAATTAAGTGATTGTTTAGGATCTAGGTTTGTGATTTAAAGATCCTAAGATAATTTCATAAAACATGGGTTAAAGGGTAATGGGTTAGCTTTGTTCAGGTCATTAACTGGGTTAGACCTAGGGTTAGATTAAATATGGACTAAGTTAAGAAATTGATCAAACCTAATTAAAAGTTAATTAAGATTAGGTCATTTCTATAGATCACTTTAATAGTTGTAGTTAATCAAAGTTCATATATCTAACAAATAGACACTGATCGTGGCTCAGCGGCTGAGTCTGAGTCTTTAGACAGACCAAATCAAAACTGATAAACTAGTTGATATCTAAAGTAAATCAAACAGGTAGTTTTTAATTAGCAGTCTGCTTACCTGGCCATTTCTTATGGTGTCTAAGGCAAGCTTTGGCAGACCCTCCCATCGATCATACTTACCTGGCCAATATGGTTAATCAGATCTTGATTAGGTTGCTCATTGATTCATACTAACCCATGTCACATAAGAAATTAGTGAGTCTGATTTCATTCAGTGAGACTGATCTAGGTGCCCATGGATCAAATTTGATCCTAGTCCTTGTTAATGACTTGAGAAGTCAGTGGGAGGACTAGACTTGGTGAAGTCAGTGAGAGCAAATTGGTCTATGTCCTTTCTATTCTTAAATCACTAATAATTTTAAATCTTCTAAAATTATTAGGTCCTTAAAATGATAAAGTTATGAAGATAACTGAGTCATAGCCTCCCATTAAGGTGTTTGATAATGGGTCTATAAACTTAATAATCATTGCAGATCCAAAGGCCTGATGCTTGCTGACTAATGGAATTATCACTCATCATATGATGACTTGGAAGTATTTCTCTAATAGTAGTTAGGTTGGCCAACCAAAGTTGGGCTTAATCATTCATTGGTTAGATGCATCAAGTATGGTCATGTTAATAGTTGGACGTAACCAGATCCTTACAGTGGAGGCCAAAGCCTACTGATTAGGTTTCTGGGATAAAATTAAATTACTAGAAGTTGTTTGGAGAAATAATTGGTTAATGAACCTATCCGCACTAGATGCAGATGGGTTGGCCGACCAAAGTCAGGCTTGTGTGTAGTCTATGTAGATTCTAGTACCTACTAGAAAATTAAAGTAATTCCTCGAATTGGAGGTAGAGGCTATCAATTTGAATAAAATAGTGAGAGAATCTTGAGACTAAAATTTAAGTCTCTAGACTTAAAATAATTCATATACATTAGGTCATTGTTCTCTTTTCTCAAAATAAGGCTAAACCTTAATTGCTCCAATCGCTGTTAGATAGTGATGACTTATAGGACCCAACTTTGATAATTAGTATCAAAAGTTGAATTTGGTTCAGTAGTACGAATGGGTTCGTATTGGAGTTTCTTAGTCTAGTCAAAATAATTAGTCCAAAATTGATCCAAATTAGGCATGTTGCTTCTACTGTTAGAAGCAGGATTATAGGAAAAAGAATTGTCTTGCTTTCATTGACCATAATAGGCTGAACAAGAGAAAGGAGCAAGAGTTGCTCATCAAGGATGTTATATAATAACACCTTAAAGTTTCTCTATGTAATTCTACTACCTAGGTATTAGATACCGATGGTCTTATACAATTTATTGCTAGGACTATAAGTAAGTAGAATGTTTGAAAATGATGAGAGATTCTTGAATGTTAGGGATGGAAGTCTTATTTCAATCCTAACTTTAAGAATTTTAGAGCTTATTTTCAAATATTGTCATTTAGAGTAATTGTTACTATTCTCTATTATTTATGATGAATGTAATCTTTGTTGGCCTTTTGGCCAAAGATGATCATCATTCATTAATAAAAGAAGATTATTATGATATTATTATGAATAATATTACAATAATACATGGACAATAAGGAAATGACATTTAATATTTACACAACCTATTAAGTATAATGTACACATCCAAGTTAGATAATGTCATGGATGTTTATCTTTGGTATTATAGGCTTAGTCACCTTGACAAGAACAGAATAAACAAATTAGCTTGAGAGAAAAACCTTGACATCAATGATTGTGAATCATTGATAGCCTGTGAGTCTTATCTTCTTGGAAAGATGACAAAGTCACCTTTTAATGAAAAAGGTGAAGGAGCTGATAAAGTTCTAAGTCTCATACATAATGATGTATGTGGACCTGTGAACTTAAGTGCCAAAGGAAGATATTAATATTTCATTACAGACGACCTATCTGGGCATGGGTGCATCTACCCTGAATCATTTGAAATATTCAAATGATTCAATAATGAAAGATAGAAACAAACTGGATAAGGTGTTAGAACTCTTCGATCAGATCGAGGAGGCGAATACTTATCCAGTGAGTTTGTGACATATCTAGAAGAAAATTGGATTCTCTCGTAGTGGATTCTTTTTTGGAACACAGTGTATCTGAAAGGAGAAGTTGAACTTTGTTAGACATGGTTCAATCCATGATAGGGTTCACTTCTCTGTCTGTTTCAGGATTGTGCTCTTGTGTGACTACCTGTTTTACTCTAAAAATATATTGAGTAAGTCTGTTGTGCAGATTTCATATGAGATATGGATCGGGCATAGATCTAGACTCTCTCACCTTTGAGTTTCAAGTTGATCGGCCTATGTCAAAGGTTTGCATACAGATAAACTTGGTTCTTGGTCCAATAGGTGTTTAAGGGTTACTAATTCTAACATGCTGAAGAACATAAGATGCTCAACAGCAGTAGGGCATTCCTTTTGGAAAGGAGTTCCTTAGAGAAGGAACTGATGCCTATCAAGTTGAACTTGGAAGTTTGACTGATAGAAAATGAATCGACATAATCTAGTAAACCTACAGAACTGGATTTGATTAGATCAAACTCAAAGCCCATTAAAGTAACACCTTTAAGGAGATTTGGTAGAGTATCACATTAGCCAGACAGACACTCTAGTGTCTAGGTCTAGGACGGCGATCCTGTTGAGCTCGATGAGATTAACAAAGATTCGATCACCTATAGAGATGCAATGCAGTGGTCTAACTCTGAGAAGTGGCTTGGAGCCATTAAATTCATATTGAAGTCTATGAAAATCAATAGTGTATGGATACTAGATGATTCACCTGAAGGGATAAAATCTATTGGATGTGAATGAATTTTTCAAAAGGATCAGAGTAGCACAGACAGGAAGGTGGAGACCTATAAAGCCCATTTCACTATTATCCCAGAGTTGGAACATATGTTTTGAACATATGTCTTTGTTATGAACAAAGAGGAATCCTGCATTTATAAATGGACAAAATATTCTGTAGTGTTATTCCTCGTGTTGTCTGTGGATGAAATTCTCTTAATCGAAAATGGCATTCCAGCATTGCAAGAAATAAATGTTTGGGTGCCATCTATTTCTCCATGTTGAAGATCAGATATGGTATACTCACTAATGGTAGTGAGCAGATACCAGTCTGATCTAAGTAAGAACCACTGGAAGATTGTATAGACAATCCTTAAGTATTTGAGAAATACTAAGGTCTAGTGACTCAAATATGAAAATACTAACTTTAAACATGTGGATGTTTCGATTTCAGTCAGATCAAGATAACAACAAGAAAGTGTCGGATCATACCCTAATTGTAGGAGCAATCTACTGGAAAGGTTCCAAGCAGGATACTTTAGCCTACTCAGTTAGTGATGTAGAGTATATTGTAGCATATGATGCTGCGATGTAAGCTGTGTAGTTGCTGAGCTTCATTAGTAGGTTGGGAGTGGCACCCTCCACTGATGGTCCAGTCCTATCATAATACTGGAGCCATAGCTCTGGCTAAAGAATCGAAGGACCAACATACTTTGTATTGCCATCACTTTTGATTTTAGATCAGGGTGACATCGATCTTTGGAAGATCGATGAAAAAGGAGAACTTGACCGACTCATTTGCTAAGACCTCGAAACTAAGCAGTTCTACGAACTCAAGTGGAAGATAGGATATTTGATATCATTTTGATTGACTTTAATACAAGTGGGAGTTGTTGAAAAATGTATCCTAAAGTCAATCATCTAAGTGGTAGATGATTGGAATTAGTATATGAATTGTCTAATAATAATAGTTATTTGGCAGGTTCATCATAAAAGTTCTATCTTCCTTAAATGAACTTCTAAATTATGATGAAGTCCTTAGAACCACAATCAATCGATATAGGAGGATTTATCTGATGGTTCTTAAATTGTTCACGATCAAATGATAAGTTATTAACAAAGACAATAACTTATCAAATGTAGGTCGCTGTATGCCATATGCATTGGTTGTCCTCATAATCAAGTGATGTGGAGACACTGATATGACATCCAGGTGAGATGTAGGAGTACATCTACACTGAACGTGACCAATGTAACACTCTATTGTCAAGAGTAGCTAACTAAGGCCAATGGGTATAAGTGTCCCTTTGATCTGAGATCATCACGGTGACTTACAAGCAGCTCATTGTACTTTGATGCCAGACTGTCTGTATTTTTAATATAGGTTTGAAAAATTTTTGGATACAGTCAAGTACTTGTCGGTGTGTGAGTCAAGATGGGATTGACCACTCCTGATTAACTTCAGGAAGAGAATGTCTCGCTGTGTTTCAATTTAGCAAAACCTAGGCCTAGGTAATCCTTGTGAGGAGTCATGAGATTTGCAAAATTTTGAAACACAATAAAGATGACTTGTATGAGTGTTGACAGTATACTCGAAGTCATCTTGAGCATTATTGGTCAAAGAGATGAATTATACGGTAACCATGGGTCAGGGTTCTTAGAATATTGCTTTGCATACATTCGACCTATCTGGATGTCGGAAATCATTGCTAGATGGTTACTTCGACTGGTACAGAAATTGATTCCTATGCTACCAGCTTAGGTTCGAAACTATAGGGTCATATGAAGGAAAAACCGCCTTTTTCCTTTGTAGGATCTTCCAGATTTCAACAAATCTGAGGTGGAATAAATTTTAAATTTTATCCTATGCTATTTCAGATCTAATGTCTATTAGATCTAAATTTATTATCTAATATTTTAATTTCAAAATTAAATCTAAAAGTATGAGAAACATAGACATACCTCAAGGGTAATCTAATTACCCTGTAGATGATCGCAGCACTGCCTGAGGTTCTGATGTAGCCACGCAAGCACCTGGCCTCTACCAGTATCCACTCAGGTAGGATCTAGAACATCTTCTCCTCATGATTCTACGCTTCAAAAATTAGATCTAAATCTGATTAGAAAGATCTTCAAAAGTCTTCCTGAAGTTGGAGCAACAGCCTGTCGAAGAAGTCCTGTAGCCTTCTGTTCCAGGCGTCACCACGCCTTGCACCTATGCCAGATGAACGTCCAACTTCTTGGATGTGAAGAGGGGAGAAATAAGAGCAGGGAGGATGTGGAGAAGAGGGGAGGGGGTGGCAGTCAATAGGTTTTTTGCACAAAATAAGTTCTGCCCCGATACCCTAGGTGCAGCAGGGTTTATATAGACCCTGTATGCTGCGTAGTGCCACATCATTCAACCAATCAAAAAATTCTAATAAATTCTGAAAAAATTCTGATTGGTGGAATGATGTCATTTGATCACATCAAATAAGAATTCCCATGCTCTCTCCTATGTTGGCACCAACAATGGATAGGCTCAAATAAGGTGGCGCTAAAGAGTCCAAGTTTATCAGGACTCTTTGGTTCTTATCCATTTGGGGCGCCCACTTAAATCCAATTGGGCTCATGCTATAATCTGATTATGGCACCCAATTTGACTAGGTTTAGGCATGTGGACACTCCACAAAAATTCTCCAATAAGTCCTCTTCAGTTTAAGACCCATATGTCAACTTTCGATAGATGTCTTAAAATTGAGTTCATTAGAAGATTAAAGCTTATGATGAAGATGCCAAATATATTTTATTTATTAATAAATCAATTACAATACTTGGTTGCTCAACCATCAACAGCTTGACGATTGGCTTTTTGGGACACATTTCCCAATAACTCCCATTTGTCCTAAAGCCACTCGGCACAATATCTAATACCCATCTTCGACTTGTGGTTGTCGAACTCCTTTATCGCCAGGGCTTTAGTGAAGGGGTCGGCTAGGTTCTCCTTTTCATCGATCTTCTGAAGGTCGACGTCGCCTCGATCCACGATCTCTCAGACCAGGTGGAAGCGGCGCAAGATGTGCTTCGTCCGCTGATGTGCTTTGGGTTCCTTCACCTGAGCTATGGCACCAGTGCTGTCGCAGTAGAGCAGGACTGGACCATCGAGGGAGGGTGCTACTCCGAGCTCGTTGATGAATTTCTTCAGCCACACAGCTTCCTTCGCGGCATCCGATGCTGTGATGTACTCCGCTTCACAAACAGAGTCTGCCACAGTATGCTACTTGAAACTCTTCCAGCAGATGGCTCCACCATTCAGAGTAAAGATATAACCCGACATGCTCCTGCTGTCATCATGGTCAGATTGAAAGCTAGAGTCTGTGAACCCCACATGTTTCAGATCTGACTCATCATAAACCAACCATTGGTCCTTAGTATTTCTCAAATACTTAAGGATGGCTTTAACCACTTTCCAGTGATTTTCTCCAGGATCAGATTGGTATCTACTCACTACTCCTAGTGAGTATGCCACATCTGGTCTTGTACATGTCATGGCGTATATGATAGATCCCACGGCTGAAGCATATGGAACTCTACTTATACGCTCTCTCTCTTCAGGAGTTGTCGGACAATCCTTCTTAGAGAGAGAAATTCCATGGCCTATCGGTAGATAGCCCTTCTTGAAATTCTCCATGCTGAACCTCTTCAGCACAGTGTCTATGTACATAGACTGGGATAACCCAAGCATCCTTTTAGATCTATCCCTATAGATCTTCATCCCTAGGATGTAGGATGCTTCACCCAAGTCCTTCATGGAGAACTGTGATGACAACCAAACTTTTATTCCCTCTAGTGCGGGGATGTCATTCCCGATTAAGAGAATGTCATTCACGTACAAGACAAGGAATACCACAACTGGACCATTTGCCCATTTATAGATGCAGGGCTCTTCTCCATTCTTAATGAAGCCATACGTTTTGATCACCTTATCAAAACGCATGTTCCAACTCTGAGAAGCTTGCTTCAGTCCATAAATGGATCTCTGAAGCTTGCACACCTTGGACTCATCTGTGGATGTAAACCCCTCAGGTTGTATCATTTACACCTCTTCAGTCAGCTCTCCATTCAGGAAAGCTATCTTTACATCCATCTGCCAGATCTCATAATCCAGATGGGCAGCTATTGCAAGCATTATCCGAATGGATTTGAGCATTGCCACAGGGGAAAACATCTCATCATAGTCAATACCATAACGTTGACGATACCCCTTGGCGACCAGATGGGCTTTATAGGTCTCCACCTTTCCGTCTGTGCCCCTCTTCCTTTTGAAGACCCATTTACACCCAATGGGTTTAACCCCTTCAGGTGGGTCAACCAATGTCCATACATCGTTGACCTTCATGGACTCCATTTCGGATTTCATGGCTTCAAGCCATTTTTCAAAATCAGGTCTCTGCATTGCATCCATATAGGTGATCGGATCCTCATTATTCTCATCAAGTTCGATGGGATCACCGTCCCGAATCAAGAAACCGTAGTATCTGTCCGACTGACACGGTACTCTATCGGATCGCCTTAATGGTGCAGGTTCATTGGGCTCCGGATCTGATCTAATCATATCCAACTCAGGTTCAGCTATTAGTTTCGGTCTTTCTACCTGTTGAACTTCATCAAGTTCAACCTTAGAGGCAACGGTTCCTTCACCAAGGAACTTCTTTTCTAAAAAGATTGCCTTAAGGCTGATGAATACCTTTTGTTCATCAGCATGGTAGAAAAAATATCCTTTTGTCTCTTTGGGGTACCCTATGAATGAGCATTTGTCAGACCTAGGTCCAAGTTTGTCTGTGACTAATCGTTTGACATAGGCCGGGCACCCCCAGACCCTAAGGTGTGAAAGTGCTGGCTTACGTCCCATCCATATCTCATATGGAGTCTTAATTACAGACTTACTTGAAACCCTATTTAACAGATAATAGGCCGATTCGAGTGCATATCTCCAGAAGGATATCGGCAAGCTAGCAAAACCCATCTGGATCGGACCATGTCTAACAGAGTCCGATTCCTCCTTTCAGACACACCATTATGCTGTGGTGTTCCTGGAGGAGTCCATTAGGAGAGAATCCCATTCTCTCTAGATATGTGAGAAACTCATTAGAAAGGTATTCTCCTCCTCGATCAGATCGAAGAGTTTTAATACTCTTCCCAGTTTATTTTTCTACTTCACTTCGGAATCGTTTGAACATTTCAAATGAATCCGACTTATGTTTCATCAGATAGACATATCCATATTGGGATAGGTCATCTGTGAAAGTTACGAAGTAGAAATATCCACCTCTAGCATTGGTGCTCATGGGCCTGCATACATCAGTATGTACTAGGCCCAAGAGCTCAGTAGCTCTCTCACCTTTTTCAGTAAAAGGTGACTTGGTCATTTTATCAAGAAGACAGGACTCACAGGTTAGAAGTGATTCACAATCACTGACTTCGAGGTTTCCTCTTGAGTCAACCTATTTATTCTGTTCTTGTTTATATGACCTAGCCTACAGTGCCAAAAGTAGATATCTGACACACTATCTAATCTAGGGTGCTTGCCAGTAGAATAGACTCTTATCAGGCTTGATCTTTTTGGTCTGGCTCTACACAGATGTCCCAGCCTGAACTTGCACCTTCTTGACTTTCTTCTTCTTGTTCTTCTTCCCTTTCTCAAAGGGTCGAGAATCAGAAGATGAACCTCCCACTGAGTTCACTGACTCCTTGAGGAGTTGGTGATCCTTCTCAAAGTTCTGAAGCAACCCCAGTAACCCATGGTAGTTTACTTCAGACTTTGTCATTCTATAATGAGTGAGGAATGGGAGACAAGACTTGGGCAGCGAGTTCAGTATTGCATCTTTCCCAACATTTTGGTGTTGAAGATGGCACAACTAGTCTTGTGCCTCTCCACATCATCGGGTGTGCCAAAGGCATCCTCCAATACTTGAAGCATATCCTTTGGCTGAGCCGTCTCGAATTTGTGACTGAACTCGTCGCTCATGGCAGCCAGCATGATACAGCACAGCATGGTCCGATCACTGAGCCACTTCTGGTAAGTGTCTCTGACTGTTCCACGTGCATTGGCAGCTGGCTCCTCTGGTGCAGGATCCAATATCACATATAGGATCCGTTCATGCTCCAGGACTATCTTCAACTTTCGGTACCAGCTACCGAAGTTGGGTCCCACCAACTTATCATTGTCCAACAATGATCGGAGCGATAGGAAAGTGGCGATATTTGCACAAAGGAGAACCATAACCTAATTAGTAATTGATTCATTAAACCTAAAGATTTGGACTTTAATCAAAAGGTTTCTCCCACTATTTTATTCGAATTGGTAGCCTCTACCTCCAACTCGAGAAATTATCCTAATTTCTTAGCGGGTACTAGAATCCACTTAGACTACACACAAGCCCAACTTTGGTTGGTCAACCCGTGTACATCTAAGGGTAGGTTCATAATCAATTGTTTCTCTAAATAATTTTTAGTAATTTTAATTTTGCCCCAGAAACCTAATCAGTAGGCTTTGGCCTCCACTGTAAGGATCCGGTTAGGTCCAACCATTAAAATGATCATACTTGGTGTATCTAACCAACGAATGATTAAGCCCAACTTTGGTTGGCTCACCTAACCACCATTAGAGAGACACTTCCAAGTCGTCATATGATGAGTGATAATTCTATTAGTCAACAAGCACCAGGCCTTTGGGTCTGCAATGATTATTGAGTTAATGGACTCATTATCAAACACCTTAATGGGAGGCTATGACTCAGTTATCTCCATAACTTTATCATTTTAAGGACCTAATAATTTTAGAAGATTTAAATAATTTAGAGGATGAGGTCAGATGAACCAGCTTATCATGATCCTCCCACTGGCTTCACCAAGTCAACTTAAGGGAGACCATTAAAAGGGCTGGTCTAGGAGCACCTAAATCAGTCATACTGATTTACCTAGCTGACATGGGTCAGCTCGAATAGTCAAGTGATCCGATCAAAGCATAATTTCACCAAAAGGCTAGGTAAGTTCGATCAGTGGGAGGGTCTGCCAAAGCTTACCTTAGACACCATCAGAAATGGCCAGGTAAGCGGGCTCCCAATTAAAAACCACCGGTCTGATTTACCTTAGACACCAACTGGTTTAGTTAGTTTTGATTAGATCAACCTAACAGTTCGTGCTAGATCGCTTAGCCAAGAATCAAATCCATTTGGTTCTCGTTAAAGACATGGACTTGACCAACTACAACTATTGTAATTGATCTAGAGAATTCTTGACCTAATCTAAGACAACAATTGATTAGATTTAGTCAATTCTCTAATTAAATCCATCTTTAATCTAACCATAGGTCTAACCCAATTAATGGACCTAATTCCCACTAACCCATTAACCCAATGTGTTATGATTTGTGTCTTAGGTTCTTCAATTCACAATCCTAGAACCTAATCAAAACAACTTCTTAATTCTTAATTAAATTTTGGGCTGAGGGTTGGGTTTGGCTTTTTAAAAAATAATTTTTATATTTATAAATTAATTTTACAATATGATTCTACCAACCATATTGCATGTTTGATTCATAATCAAGATTCAAGTGAAATAAACATGAAACTACTTTAAATCTAATCTAAACAGGTTCATGTAATTGAAACAATTTCAACTTTAAACAATTTCTTTGCACAAAAATTATTAACAAATAGATTTTATTTCAGATTTAAATATCTTTTAAATCTAGTAAATCATAAATTTAATCTAGATCATATCTAACAAATTTATGATTAAAGATAGATCTACACAAACTAGGACAACCTTTGCACTGTAAGGGGTAAACCTTACAGCAGGACAACCTTGCAGTTTGTGATTGATCTAAAATTTTAATTTTAGATTTAATAATCAGATTATAAATTAGATCTAATCTAAGAAATAATCTAAGCATGTATAAATAATCATGTAATAAAGAACCTAGGCTCTGATGCCTATTGTTGGAACCAGATCTAGGGTTTCAGGGTTAGATCTTGAAACTTTTTCAAGATCATACAGCGGAAGACTAAAATAAATCAAAATTTATTTTTTAAAATTAGAAAATTCCTAGATCTAAGATCCTATTACATGATTATTATATAGCATTAAATCAAAAATTAAAATATATAAATATAGCATAAACTACATGTTGATCATATCAACATGTTTCTATACTCATCTAATGTATGTATTAAACAATAGATCAGATCTATTACCTTACAAGTTAGATGCTCTAACCTCGCTGATCCTGGCTTAAGGATGATGTTGCAAGCCGCATACACATACGGCCTCTAAGAGTCATCCACACGAGCCCACGAATCTCGATCAGAAGTCCTGCTTCAGGAAATCAGCATAGTATGCTAGTACTGCGCTGATCCTTCTTTGATGGTTGATCAGGTGCCTCCTTCTTCTTGATTTGGACTCTTCTAAAGATGGAAAGTAAAAGGAGGAGTTTCAGATCTGAGACGCTCTCAGGAAACTCAAGATGGAGGGAGGAAAGATATGAAAACAAAAAACCCTAGAAGAAGACCCTCTTCTTTTTCACGTTTTTCTCTCTAGACACCCTAACTTGCATCTTTTATATCTCCACAACCCAAAGGTCTTTCTCTTTTATTTTTATATGGCACAAAGGTCTCTCAAATCTATATCTTCTCCTAAAAGTTCACAAAGAAACTCATTTTATACAGAGAGATATGATAGAGTCCTTGTCTAGGTCAAATACCTAGTCAAGGTTTATCCAAACATGGCAAGTTAAGGGGCACCCAACTCTTGAGCACCTCCTCCATATTTTCGTACATGGATCACCAGTAAAGGGTACACAATATGTACCCTAAAATCTATAAAAATTTCAAAAAATATTTGGATAAATTCGATGCAAAATTGAAAGAGTTTTGGATTTCTAAAACTCTATCTCATAGAATTCGAAATCCAAACTTATTCCTTTTTTATTTGATCCAAATCACCTTCCATGTAAGAAAGAAAAGAGGAAACCTTTTGTGAATGTGGGAGAGACCTGGGAGAGGGCTTTTGTCACACAAAATAAGTGGAGATTGGCGTTGAATAAGAGAGAGGGCATGGGGAAGGCTTATGTGGCGCAAGGTGGAATCCTAGTCTTACTAGGATTCTATCTTATGACTTGTTTTAATTTGGTTTCTCAAATCAAATTAAACCAAAATTAGATCAACCTAATTAAAATAGGTCTTAACCCAATTAAAAACTTAATTTAATCAGATTAAATTAGATTTAAATCTGATTTAATTTTTTAATCAAATTAGAAATTAGATTGATCCAAGTCCTAGTTGAACTAGGACTAGTCTTTCCTTGCACTTGGCTTATCCAATAAACCAATTGGACTTGATCCAATCAAGCCCAAAATAAATTTAATTAAATCATATTTAATTAGACTTAATCTCAGCCCATTGGCTTTATCAAATTAAGCCAATTAGCAATCAAATTGCTAATCGATCCTCCTGTAATACTTGCACTGGGTTAAATGTCAATCGTATTGATCATTTAACCCTAGAACGATTCTTAATCGTTGATCAACCATCCGATCGGATCACGAACTCTAATGTGTGTGACCTCATAGGTCCAAACCTAAGTCGGTAGCACAAAAATAAATTTTTGTACCAATCGAAGTGACCATCTAGCAATGGTACCCGACGATCGGATAGGTCGAATGTGTAGAACAACATCCTTAGAACCCATGCGGATATAGTTTTCATATAATTCATCTCCTTGACCAAAATGATCATAGGACACCCCAGAGTTCAACTGTCAACTCTGATCAGGTTATCCATATTGTATTTCAAAATATCAAATCCATCTGATGGATTACCCTGGCCAAGGTTTTGCTAAATTGAAATACAGCGACTCATTCTTCTCCATCTCTTGGAGTGGTCAATCCCATCTCGATCACACTCTGACTTCGTAAGTACTTGACTGTGCCCAGAAGCCTTCCATCTCTGAATTAGAATTTCAATTAGTCCAGTACCAAAGCACAGTGAGTTGCTTGCAAGTCACTGAGGCGATCTCAAGTCTAAGGGACACTTATATACCTATATCCCATCAGAGACATTCTCGACAGCAGAATGCTCTGGAGTTGGTCACGTTCAATGATGATGTACCCTTATATCTCACCTGTATGCCATACCAGTGTCTCCACACTCCTTGGTTAAGAGGACAACCAACCCATATGGCCTACAGCGACCTATGCTCGATAGAAGCTGTCGTCCTTATTAACAGCCTATCATTTGGTCGTGAACAGTTTTAAGGACTAATCGATAAATCCTCTCTTTATCGAACTTATATAGTCCTAAGGACTTCATCATAACAACGGAGTTCATTAGAAGATGAAAGCTTATGATGAAGATGCCAAATATATTTTATTTATTAACAAATCAATTACAATACTTGATTGCTCAACCATCAACAGCTTGACGATTGGCTTTTTGGGACACATTTCCCAACAGAGAGTACACCAGCAGAGAGTTTCAGGACTACTGTGAGGAGTGTGGGATCAGGAGATACTTCTCAGTTAAGGAGACTCCACGGCAGAATAGGGTGGCCGAGAGGATGAACAGAATAGTTCTGGAAAAGGCACGATGCATGAGGCTGCAGGCAGGGCTTCCAAAGGCATTCTGGGTTGACACAGTTGACGCAGCCGGTTACTTGGTCAATCGGTCACCTCACACCAGGTTGGATGGCAAGCTTCCAGAGGAGGTGTGGTCTGGGAGGATAGTTGGGCTGGGCCATCTATGGGTATTTGGGTGCACGGCCTATGTGCACATTGAAGCTGGTGAGCGGAGCAAGCTAGACGTCAGATCATGCAAGGTGGTGTTTTTAGACTATCCGTGAGGAGTCAAGGGATACAGGCTGTGGGATCCCTTGGAAAAGAAGGTCATCATTAGTCAGGATGTGACTTTTGATGAGGAGTTAGTCCTACGGAGGCGAGCAGGTATGGAGGAGCAGCAGGACCAGAAGGAGGTCCAGCAGGGTGCTGCTGGACAGCTAACCTCTTTGATTTTGCCTCTTGCAGGTACTACAGGAGGACATGACATTCAGGTGGAGAATCTACCTAAGGTGTCTCCACAGGTGGAGAGGACTCAGACGGATGATCGAGGCAGAGAGATCCAGCAGGAGCGAGCTAGATCGAGGACTGATATCGGTGTTGCCCTACACAAGCCCAAGAGGACCATCAGGCAACCAGACCGATATGGCTTCGAGGAGATACTATCATATGCCCTGGTGACAGTGACTGGAGATCCATATACATATCAGGAGGCTATTGAGAGCTAGGATAGAGAGCGGTGGGTCCAGGCGATGTCCGAAGAGATGCAGTCTCTCCATAAGAACCAGACATGGCGATTGGTGCAGTTGCCACAGGGGAAGAGGCCCATTGGCTGCAAATGGGTCTACAGTCGCAAGGAAGGGCCTTCAGAGCAGGGAGGTATCAGATTCAAGGCGAGGTTAGTGGCCAAGGGATACTCTCAGAAAGAAGGCATTGACTTCAGTGAGGTCTTCTCTCCCGTCGTCAGACATACTTCCATCAGAGTGTTGCTGAGCATTGTAGCAGCTCAAGATTTAGAGCTGGAGCAGATGGATGTCAAGACGGTGTTCCTCCATGGGCATTTGGAGGAGAGGATTTACATGGAGCAGCCACCCGATTTCAGGGATCCAGGATCAGAGGGAAAGGTTTGTTTATTGCAGAAGTCGCTGTACGGGCTGAAGCAGTCACCGAGGCAATGGTACAAGCGGTTCGACTCCTATGTGCACAGCATTGGACTTTCCAGGTGCAAGTATGATCCCTGTGTTTATGTTTAGTCTCTTGAGGATGGTTCTAGGATGTTCCTACTCTTATATGTGGATGACATGCTTATAGCATGCAAGAGTAGGAAGGTTGTGCAGGATCTGAAGGCATCCTTATCTTGGGAGTTTGAGATGAAGGATTTGAGCCCTGCAAGGAAGATCCTAGGCATGGAGATTTTCAGAGACCGAGCCCGGAGGGTGCTGCATCTATCTCAGGGGGGCTACATACAGAAGGTCTTAGAGAGGTTCGGGATGAAGGGAGCAAAGCCGTCGGAGCTGCCACTTGCCGGTCACTTCAGACTCTCGAAGATCATGGCACCACAGACTGAGGTGGAGGCTCAGGAGATGGAGAAGGTCTCTTATGCTTCAGGAGTTGGGAGCTTGATGTATACGATGGTCTGTTGTAGGCCAGACATCGCTCATGCAGTGAGTCAGGTTAGTAGGTTCATGGCGTAGCCGATAGGGAGCACTGGAGAGCTCTGAAGTGGATATTCAGATACCTGGCGGGTTCAGTTGGAGTTGGCATCTGCTACGGACAGCGAGGAGGTGCAGTGGGATACTCTGACATATCCAGGAAGGCTCAGGGGCTGATTGGCGGTTATGTAGATGCAAACTTCGATGGAGATCTGGATATTCGGAGGTCTACGACAGGCTTCATCTTTGCCTGTATGGAGGTCCTATTTCTTGGAGATCGAGTTTGCAGCCTATCACGGCCCTATCCACTACAGAGGTAGAGTACATCAGGCTGATAGAAGCAGCTAAAGAGGCAATTTGGTCGAAAGATTTGTTGATGGAGATGGGCCTTACTCAGGAGGCCATTAGAGTGCACTGTGACAGCCAGAGTGCACTTCTATTAGCACAGAACTCAGTCTATCATGCAAGGACAAAGCACATCGACATTCGGTATCATCAGATCAGGGAGCTTGTGGAGGATGTTGAGGTAGAGCTGGTAAAGGTACATACCAAGGAGAACCCAACTGATGCACTTATGAAGGTACTTCCGCCGGACAGCTTTCAGAGATGTGTTGAGCTGATTCGGCTGATGGACAGAGTGGAGCTGGTTGAGGCCTTGGGACACCAAGGTGGAGATTGTTGTGATCCAAGTGGTGTGCCCAAGGCCCAGGGGACCAAAGCTAAGGCCAAGGTCCATCATTCATGAGGGCTTCATGGAGGCTTTAGGGCTAGTTGGGCCCTAGGTTGAAAGGCTGTGGGCCTTTCGGGTTCTTGAGGTCTAGGTTATGTGGGCCTCAAGGGACCAACCCTTTATGGGCTAGGTTTGGGCCTAGGATAGGTGAGATTAGGTTAAGTCATGGGTGTACATGGGCTTGGGTTAATCTAATCTCCCATAGAGTTGGTCAAGGAAATTTTGGATTTGGGTCACTTGACCCTGTGTTTATATATACATGTACTTGTATAGATTTGATCAAGTTAAGAAAATACAGAACTCTTTCTTCCAAGTCTCTCTCTCTCTTCTCCCTCTCTCTCCAGCCATCCTCCATGCCCCAGGAGCAAGAAACCCTATGGTTTCTTGCCGCCAGGTCCAGATAAGGAAAGAAAGAAGGGAGGTGCTAGCCCATTCCTCCTTACAGCCGCCAACCAGATTGCTCCCCTCCTCTCTTGTAGTCACCCAAACACCAGGTCCAGGATCTGGAATCTCTTGAGAAGAGGTTGGTACAAGTCCCTCTCAGATCTGGAGTTGTTCTGAGGTCGTTTGAGGCACGGGTGAGATCTCCATCAACAGATCTACAGGAAAGATTGCAGTAGGATAGATCTGCAAGGTCTGTCTCCATCTACCTTCTTCCCTATCTAGAATGCCCCAATTTAAGATCTATAAATTGGAGGACCTCAGTCCAGGTCTAATCTGGTTGGGTACCAGATCTTGAATTTTTTAGAGGTGTTTTTAGAGGCATTCTTCATCTGGAATGAAAGGCTGACGAAGAAGACAGCAACCAGACTGATTTCGTCAAGGGCCTTTGATCGAGTCCAGAAGTCTCCAGATTTGTTCGTTGCTGGTTTTGCTGCACCCAAGGTCCGTGGGAGCAGCCAAGATCATGCTCCAACACCGATAGGCCATGATATTTCTCTCTCTAAGAAGGATTATTCGACAACTCCTGAAGTGAGAGCGTATGAGTAGAGTCCCATATGCTTCGATCGTGGGATCTATCATATACGTCATGACATGTACAAGGTCAGATGTGGCATACTCACTAGGAGTAGTGAGTAGATACCAATCTGATCCTAAAAAAAATTACTGAAAAGTGGTTAAAGCCATCCTTAAGTATTTAAGAAATACTAAGGACCAATGGTTGGTTTATGGCGAGTCAGATCTGAAACTTATGGGGTTCACAGACTCAGCTTTCAATCTCCTCATCCCTTCCTCCATCTGTGAGTTTTCTAAGAGTGTCTCACATCTAAAACTTTTTTTCTTACTTCTCATCTTTAGAAGAGTCCAAATCAAGAAGAAGGAGGCATTTGATCGACCAATGAAGAAGGATCAGCACAGTACTAGCATACTGTGCTGATTTCTTAGATCAAGACTTCTGATCATGATTCATGGGCTCGTGTGGATGACTCCTAGAGACTGGATATGTGTGCGGCTTGCAACATCATTCTCAAGCCCAGATCAGCAAAGTTAGAACGTCTAACTTGCAAGGTAATAAATCTGATCTATTATATTTTACATACATTAGATATTGTATAGAAACATGTTGATATGATCAACATATAGTTCTTGCTCTTTATATTTTAATTTCTGATTTAATATCATGTAACAATCATGTAATAGGATCTTAGATCTAGAGATTCTCTAATTTTATAAGATAAATTTTGATTTATATTAGTCTTCTGCTGCCTGATCTTGAAAAAGTTTCAAGATCTAACCCTGAAACCCTAGATTTGGTTCCTTCACATTGTCCTTCGTGAGGATCCTTTGATCGAGAATATTTAAAAACTAACTACTAATTAATGTAGGTCTCAAATTCTCAATACTTTGAGAATATATAAAATCATCTTTGTTAATTTTTAGAACAAATCATGGACACATAAACAAGATTAGAAATAAAAATATTTTTATTAATAATAAAAGTGCTACAAGTACAAAGTTAAGCTCTAAAATTATAAAATATATCAGCCAACAATTGATTTCTAGGGCATTCATTTAACAGGCTCTAAAGTAGAAGCCCTTCAATGGTGATCTACATGGAAGATGATCCAGGTCCTTCCCAATTAAAATAGTACTGCAACCTTTCTTCACAATAACACTGTCGATGTCCTTCTTCGAGAATAAATTACACCACTACCTAGTTGCCTTTGATTCCTCCACTAGGACCATGCCAAGAATCTCTTCTTAAGAGATCTCATTACCTAGAGTTTGGTTTTGTACTTCAATACATGAAAAAAATCAAACCGTAGGTCAAGCAGCCCTCACTTGCCTTTTTCTCTCTTCTTCTCTCTCTTTCTATTTTTTCCTCTCTTTATTTTCTTAATTCTTTCTAAATTTTTTTTGCTTAATCCTCACTTATCCCATGCCCAAATGTCGGGATATCTGCTCCACAATCTATAGGGGATGTCCCCTATAAATAGGAAATGAAGAGGTGCATGGGTCTCTCAAGGGGCACCAACTCTTGGTGCGCCACCTTCTCACATGGAGAAATGAATCCTCATGCAAGAATAAATGGTGTGGAGGAGTCTCAGTATAGAAAAACTCCTTCTCTTCCACACCCATAAATATCATATATTAATGGTGTGTAAAAGAAATAAATGGAGTGGAAAACAAAGAGATGTATTAAAAGAAAGATTCTTCTTTTACCACACCTATAAATTTGGCATTGAATTCAAATGGGTGGCATGGAGAACCTCATTCACATATAAAATACTTCCATGTAAAGATAAGAAACCAATTATATATCGGCCTAATCCAATTAGATTCAAGACAACATGTTAAGTCTAGCTCAAACACTTTGAACTAACCAAATTGAGAACTTGGGTTAATACAATATGCTAACATATCAAATTAACCCTTAGAACTTATAGTAAGTTCAAACAAAATTAGACCAAAATCAAATTATAAAATATGTGACCCATTGGTGTTGCCCAGCTATGCAACCCAAGAGGGGGGGGGGGTGAATTGGATTTTTAAAATTTTAATGTTAATTTAGAACTATGAGGATTAAATAACAATGAGCAAGATATATGTAGAGAGTGATTTATGTAAGGTGTAAAAATTAGATGCAAGAATGCAAGTAGATAAGAAAATTTAGAAAGAGAGCAAGTAAGCACAACACAAACAAATAAGATTTATAGTGGTTCGGTGCCAACTTTACACCTACATCCACTCCCCAAGCTCCTACTTGAGAATTCAAATTCACTAAACTGTATTCAATAAGAATACTATGTCGGTACCTCCAACTCTAGCTATCCCAAGCTAGAATACTTATTTTCTGGGTACAAGCTAAAAGGAACCAGATCTAGGGTTTCAGGATTAGATCTTGAAACTTTTTCAAGATCAGGCAGTGAAAGACTAAAATAAATCAAAATTTATTTTCTAAAATTAAAAAATCTCTAGATCTAAGATTCTATTACATGATTATTACATAGCATTAAATCAAAAATTAAAATATATAGAGGATGAATTACATGTTGATCATATCAACATGTTTCTATACTACATCTAATGTATGTATTAAACAATAGATCAGATCTATTACCTTGCAAGTTAGATGTTCTAACCTTGCTGATCCAGGTTTGAGGATGATGTTGCAAACCACACATGCATCCAGTCTCTAGGAGTCATCCACACGAGCCCACGAATCTCGACCAGAAGTCCTGCTTCAGGAAATCAGCACAGTATGCTAGTACTGTGCTGATCCTTTTTCGATGGTTGATCAGGTGCCTCCTTCTTCTTGATTTGAGCTCTTCTAAAGATGAGAAGTAGGAGGAGAAGTTTTAGATCTGAGATGCTCTTAGAAAACTTAAAATGGAGGAAGGAAAGAGATGAAACTAACAACCTTAGAAGAAGACCCTCTTCTTCTTCTCTTTACTCTCTCCTAGACATCCTGTGTTGTGTCTATTATATCTTCACGACCCAAAGGTCTTTCTCTATAATTTTTGGATGCCTCAAAGGTCTCTCAAGTCTCTATGTTTTTCAAAAATTTTATGACGAAACTCATTTTATAGAGAGAGATATGATAGAGTCCTTATCTAGGTCAAATACCTAGTGAAGGCTTATCCAAACATGGCAAGATAAGGGGCGCCCAACTCTTGGGTGCCTCCTCCTTATTTTCTTGCATGGACTACCAGCAAAGGGTGCACAATTTGTGCCCTAAAATCCATAAAAATCCCAAAAAAATCTGGATAAATTTGATGCAAAAAGGAAAAAGTTTTAGATTTCTAAAATTCTATCTCATAGAATTTGAAATCCAAACTTATTCTTACTTTGATTTGATCCACAACCACTTTCCATATATGAAAGAAGAGAGGAAACCTTTTGGACATAGGAAAGACCTAGGAGAGGGCTTTTGTCACACAAAATAAGAGGGGATTGGCGTGCAATAAGAGAGAGGGCGGGGGGGGGGGGGCTTATGTGGCGCAAGGTGGAATCCTAGTCTTACTAGGATTCTATCTTTGACTTGTTTTAATTTGGTTTCTCAAACCAAATCAAACCAAAATTAGATCAATCCAATTAAAATAGGTCTTAACCTAATTAAAAACTTAATTTAATTAGATTAAATTAGATTTAAATCTAATTTAATTTTTTAATCAAATTAAAAATTAGGTTGATCCAAGTCCTAATTGAACTAGGACTAGTTTTTTTCTTGCACTTGGCTTATCCAATAAACCAATTGGACTTGATCCAATCAAGTCCAAACCAAATTTAATTAAATTATATTCAATTATACTTAATCTCAGCCCATTGGCTTAATCAAATTATGTCAATTAGCAATCGAATTGCTAATCGATCCTCCTGTAACACTTGCACTAGGTTAAATATGAATCGTATTGATCATTTAACCCTAGAATGATTCTTAATCATTGATTAACCATCCGATCGGATCATGAACTCTAATGTGTGTGACCTTATAGGTTTGAACCTAATTTGATAGCATAGAAATAAATTTTTGTACCAATCAAAGTGATTATCTAGCAATGGTACCCGACGATCAGATAGGTCAAATGTGTAGAACAACATCCTTAGAACCCATGCGGATATAGTTTCCATATAATTCATCCCCTTCACCAAAATGATCATAGGACACCTCAGAGTTCAAATGTCAAATACCCAACTCTTGGAGTGGTCAATCCCATCTCGATCATACTCTGACTTCGCAAGTACTTGACTATGTCCAGAAGCCTTCCGTCACTGAATTAAAAATTTAGTTAGTCCAGTACCAAAGCACGGTGAGTTGCTTGCAAGTCACTGAGGTGATCTTAGGTCTAAGAGACACTTATACCTATATCCCATCAGAGACATTCTCGACAGTAGAATGCTCTGGAGTTGGTCATGTTGAATGATGATGTACCCTTACATCTCACCTATATGCCATATCAGTGTCTCCACACTCTTTGGTTAAGAGGACAACCAACCCATATAGCTTACAACGACTTATGTTCGATAGAAGCTGTCGTCCTTATTAACAGCCTATCATTTGGTTGTGAATAGTTTTAAGGACTAGTCGATAAATCCTCTCTTTATTGAATCTAAATAGTCCTAAGGACTTCATCATAGCAACAGAGTTCATTAGAAGATGAATGCTTATAATGAAAATGCCAAATAAATTTTATTTATTAACAAATCAATTACCATACAAGATTGCTCAATCATCAACAGGCTGACGATTGGTTTTTGAGACACATTTCTCAACAACTCCCACTTGTCCTAAAGTCACTCGACACAGTATCTAATACCCATCTTCGACTTGTGGTTGTCGAACTCCTTGATCGCCTAGGCTTTAGTGAAGGGGTCGGCTAGGTTCTTCTTTTCGTCGATCTTCTAAAGGTTGATGTCACCTCGATCCACGATCTCCCAGACCAGGTGGAAGCGGTGCAAAATATGCTTCGTCCACTGGTGTGCTTTGGGTTCCTTCGTCTGAGCTATGGCACCAGTGCTGTCGTAGTAGAGAAGGATCGAACCATCGAGGGAGGGTGCTACTCCGAGCTCGGTGATGAATTTTCTTAGCCACACAGCTTCCTTCGCGGCATCCGATACTGCGATGTACTCCACCTCACAAACAGAGTCTGCCATAGTATGCTGCTTGAAACTCTTCCAGCAAATAGCTCCACCATTCAGAGTAAAGATATAATCCGACACGCTTCTGCTGTCATCATGGTCAGATTGAAAGCTGGAGTCTGTGAACCCCATAAATTTCAGATCTGACTCGTCACAAACCAACCATTGGTCCTTAGTATTTTTCAAATACTTAAGGATGGCTTTAACCACTTTTCAGTGATTTTCTTTAGGATCAGATTGGTATCTATTCATTACTCCTAGTGAGTATGCCACATCTGGTCTTGTACATGTCATGACGTACATGATAGATCCCACGGCCAAAGTATATGGGACTCTACTCATAGCTCTCTCTCTTCAGGAGTTGTCAGACAATCTTTTTTAGAGAGAAAAATTCCATGGCCTATCGGTAGATAGCCCTTCTTAAAATTCTCCATGTTGAACCTCTTCAGCACAGTATCTATGTACGTGGACTGGGACAACCCAAGCATCTTTTTAGATCTATTTCTATAGATCTTCATCTCTAAGATGTAGGATGCTTCATTCAAGTCTTTCATGGAGAACTATGATGACAACCAAACTTTTATTCCCTATAGTGCGGGGATGTCATTCTCAATTAAGAGAATGTCATCCACGTACAAGATAAGGAATACCACAACTGGACCATTTATCCATTTATAGATGCAGGGCTCTTCTCCATTCTTAATGAAGCCATACATTTTGATCATCTTATCAAAATGCATGTTCCAACTCCGAGAAGCTTGCTTCAATCCATAAATGGATCTCTAAAGCTTGCACACCTTGGACTCATCTGTGGATGTAAACCCCTCAGGTTGTATCATATACACCTCTTCGGTCAGCTCTCCATTCAGGAAAGCTATCTTTATATCCATTTGCCAGATCTCATAATCTAGATGGGCAGCTATTGCAAGCATTATTCGAATGGATTTGAGCATTGTCACAGGAGAAAACGTCTCATCATAGTCAATACCATAATGTTGACGATATCCTTTGGCAACCAGACGGACTTTATAGGTCTCCACCTTTTCATCTACGTCCTTTTTCCTTTTGAACACCCATTTACACCCAATGGGTTTAACCCCTTCAGGTGGGTCAACCAATGTCCATACATCATTGACCTTCATGGACTCCATTTTGGATTTCATGGCTTCAAAATATTTCTCAAAATTAGGTCTCTGCATTGCATCCATATAGGTGATCGGATCCTTATCGTTCTCATCGAGTTCGATGGGATCTCCATCTCGGATCAAGAAATCATAGTATCTATCCGACTGATGCGGTACTCTACCGGATTGCCTTAATGGTGCAGGTACATTGGGCTCCAGATCTGATCTAATCAAATCCGACATTGGTTCAGCTATTGGTGTTGGTCCTTCTACTTGTTGAACTTCATTAAGTTCAACCTTAGAGGCAACGGTTCCTTCACCAAGGAACTCATTTTCTAAAAAGATTGCCTTAAGGCTGATGAACACCTTTTATTCATCAGCATGATAGAAAAAATATCCTTTGATCTCTTTGGGGTACCCGATGAATGTGCATTTGTCAGATCTAGGTCCAAGTTTGTCTGTGACTAATCGTTTGACATAGGCTGAGCACTCCCAGACCCTAAGGTGTGAAAGTGCTGGCTTACGCTCTGTCCATATCTCATATGGAGTCTTAATTACAGACTTACTTGGAATCTTATTTAACAGATAACAGGTCGATTCGAGTGTATATCTCCAGAAGGATATTGGCAAGCTAGCAAAACCCATCATGGATCGGACCATGTCTAACAAAGTTTGATTTTTCTTTTCAGATACACCATTATGCTGTGGTGTTCCTGGAGGAGTCCATTGGGAGAGAATCTCATTCTCTCCTAGATATGTGAGAAACTCACTAAAAAGATATTTTCCTCCTCGATCAGATCGAAGAGTTTTAACACTCTTTTCAGTTTGTTTTTCTACTTCACTTCAGAATCATTTGAACATTTCAAATGAATCCGACTTATGTTTCATCAGATAGACATATCCATATCTGGATAGATCATCCGTGAAAGTTATGAAGTAGAAATATCCACCTCTAGCACTTATGCTCATGGGCCCCCATACATCAGTATGTACTAGGCCTAAGAGCTCAGTAGCTCTCTCATCTTTTTCAGTAAAAGGTGACTTGGTCATTTTACCAAGAAGACAAGACTCATAGGTTGGAAGTGATTCACAATCACTGACTTCGAGGATTCCCTCTTGAGTCAACCTGTTTATTCTGTTCTTGTTTATATGACCTAGCCTATAGTGCTATAAGTAGATATTTGACATACTATCTAATCTAGGGTGCTTGCCAGTAGAATAGACTCTTATCGAGCTTGATCTTTCTGGTCTGGCCCTGCACTGATGTCCCAGCCTGAACTTGCACCTTCTTCACTTTCTTTTTCTTGTTCTTCTTTCCTTTCTTAAAGGGTCGAGAATCAGAAGACGAACCTCCCACTAAGTTCACCGACTCCTTGTGGAGTTGGTGATCCTTCTCAAAGTTTTGAAGCAACCCCAGTAACCCGTGGTTGTTTACTTTAGGCTTTATCATTCTATAATGAGTGAGGAATGGGAGATAAGACTTGGGCAGCGAGTTCAGTATTGCATCTTTCCTAAGCTGCTCATGCAAGGAAAAGCCGAGCTTGCTCAATCATTCCATCAGCTCGATCATGTACAATACATGATCAGTGACAGAGGCACCATCCCACATTTTGGCGTTGAAGATGGCATGACTAGTCTTGTGCCTCTCCACATCATTGGGTGTGCCAAAGGCATCCTCCAACACTTGAAGCATGTCCTTTGGTTGAGCCATCTTGAATCTGTGATTGAACTCATCGCTCATGGCAGCCAGCATGATACAGTGCATCGTGGTCTGGTCACTGAGCCACTTCTGGTAAGTGTCTTTGACTGTTTCACATGCATTGGCAGCTGGCTCCTCAGGTGCAGAATCCATTATCACATATAGGATTCATTCATACTCCAGGACTATCTTCAACTTTCGGTACCAGCTACTGAAGTTGGATCCTACCAACTTATCATTGTCCAACAATGATCGGAGCGATAGAGAAGTGGCCATATCTGCTCCAAGAAAAATCATAATCTAATTAGTAATTGATTCATTAAACCTAAAGATTTGCACTTTAATCAAAAGGTTTCTTCCACTATTTTATTCGAATTGGTAGCCTCTACCTCCAATTCGAGGAATTATCCTAATTCCTTAGTGGGTACTAGAATCCACGAAGACTGCACACAAGCCCAACTTTGGTTGGCCAATCCATGTACATCTAAGGGTAGGTTCATAACTAATTATTTCTCTAAATAATTTTTAGTAATTTTAATTTTACCCCAGAAACTTAATCAGTAGGCTTTGACCTCTACTGTAAGGATCCGGTTAGGTCCAACCATTAACATGACCATACTTGGTGCATCTAACCAACGAATGATTAAGCCCAACTTTGGTTGGCTCACCTAACCATCATTAGAGAGACACTTTCAAGTCGTCATATGATGAGTGATAATTTCATTAGTCAACAAGCACCATGCCTTTGGATCTGTAGTGATTATTGAGTTAATGGACTCATTATCAAACACCTTAATGGGAGGCTATGACTCAGTTATCTCTATAACTTTATCATTTTAAGAACCTAATAATTTTAGATGATTTGAATGATTTCGAGGATGAGGTCAGATGAACTAGCTTATCATGATCCTCCCATTGGCTTCACCAAGTCAGCTTAAGGAAGACCATTAAAAGGACTGGTCTAGGAGCATCTAAATTAGTCACACTGATTTACCTAGCTGACATGGGTCAGCTCGAATAGTCAAGTGATCTGATCAAAACATAATTTCTCCAAGAGGCCAGGTAAGTTCGATTAGTGGGAGGGTCGGCCAAAGCTTGCCTTAGACACCATAAAAAATGACCAGGTAAGCGGGCTCCCAATTAAAAACCACCGATTTGGTTTACCTTAGACACTAACTAGTTTAATTAGTTTTGATTAGATCAACCTAACAGTTCATGCTAGACTGCTTAGCTAAGAATCAAGTCCATTTGTTCTCGTTAAATACGTGAACTTGACCAACTACAACTATTGTAATTGATATAGATAAATCTTTGACCTAATCTAAGACAACAATTGATTAGATTTAGTCAATTCTCTAATTAAGTCTATCTTTAATCTAACCATAGGTCTAACCTAATTAATGGACCTAATTTTCACTAACCCATTAATCCAATGTGTTATGGTTTGTGTCTTAGGTTCTTCAATTCATAATCCTAGAACCTAATCAAACAACTTCTTAATTCTTAATTAAGTTTTGAGCTGAGGGTTGGGTTCGGCTTTTCAAAAATAATTTTTATGTTTATAAAATAATTTTATAATATGGTTCTACCAACCATATTGCATGTTTGATTCATAATCAAGATGCAAATAAAATAAACATGAAACTACTTTAGATCTAATCTAAACAGGTTCATGTAATTGAAATAATTTTAATTTTAAATAATTTTTTTACACAAAAATTATTAACAAAAAGATTTTATTTTAGATTTAAAAATCTTTTAAATCTAATAAATTATAAATTTAATCTAGATCATATCTAATAAATTTATGATTAAAGATAGATCTACATGAACTAGGACAACCTTTGCACTGTAAGGGATAAATCTTATAGCAGGATAACCTTGCAGTTCGTGATTGATCTAAAATTTTAATTTTATATTTAATAATCAGATTATAAATTAGATCTAATCTAAGAGATAATCTAATCATATATAAATAATCATGTAATAAACAACCTAGGCTCTGATACCAATTGAAGGAACCAGATCTAGGATTTCAGGGTTAGATCTTGAAACTTTTTCAAGATCAAGCAGCAGAAGACTAAAATAAATCAAAATTTATTTTTTAAAACTAAAAAATCTTTAGATCTAAGATTCTATTACATTATTATTATATAGAATTAAATCAAAAATTAAAATATATAGAGGATGAACTACATGTTGATCATATCAACATGTTTCTATACTACATCTAATGTATGTATTAAACAATAGATCAGATCTATTACCTTGCAAGTTAGACGTTCTAACCTTACTGATCTAGGCTTAAGGATGATGTTGCAAACCATGCACACGTTCGGTCTCTAGGAGTCGTCCACACGAGCCCACGAATCTCAATCAGAAGTCCTGCTTTAGAAAATCAGCACAGTATGCTAGTACTACGCTGATCCTTCTTCGATGGTTGATCAGGTGCCTCCTTCTTCTTGATTTGGGCTCTTCCAAAGATAAAAATAGGAGAAAGAGTTTTAGATCTGAGACATTCTCAGAAAACTCAATATGGAGGAAGGGAAGAGATGAAACTAACAACCCTAGAAGAAGACCCTCTTCTTCTTCTCTTTACTCTCTCCTAGATACCCTATCTTGTGTCTATTTTATCTCTATGACCTAAAGGTCTTTCTCTCTAATTTTTGGATGTCCTAAAGATCTCTCAAATATATATGTTCTTCAAAAATTTTATGAAGAAACTCATTTTATAGAGAGAGATATGATAAGGAGCGCCCAACTCTTGGGTGCCTCCTCCTTATTTTCATGCATAGACCACTAGAAAAAGGTGTAAAATGTGTGCCCTAAAAGATATGAAAATTTCAAAATAAATCTGGATAAATTCGGTGCAAAAAGGAAAGAGTTTTGGATTTCTAAAACTCTATCTCGTAGAATTTGAAATCCAAACTTATTCCTACTTTGATTTGATCCACAACCACTTTCCATGTATGAAAGAAAAGAGAAAATCTTTTGGACATAGGAAATACCTGAGAGAGGGTTTTTGTCACACAAAATAAGAGGAGATTGGCATGAAATAAGAGAGAGGGCATGGGGGGGCTTATATGACGCAAGGTGAAATCCTAGTCTTACTAGGATTCTATCTTTGACTTGTTTTAATTTGGTTTCTCAAACCAAATCAAACAAAAATTAGATCAATTCAATTAAAATAAGACTTAACCTAATTAAAAATCTAATTTAATTATATTAAATTAGATTTAATTTTTTAATCAAATTAAAAATTAGGTTGACCCAAGTCCTAATTGAACTAGGACTAATTTTTTCCTTGCACTTGGCTTATCCAATAAACCAATTGGACTTGATCCAATTAAATCCAAACTAAATCTAACTAAATCATATTCAATTATACTTAATTTTAATCCATTACCTTAATCAAATTAAGCCAATTAGCAATCAAATTGCTAATCGATCTTCCTACAACACTTGCACTAGGTTAAATGTCAATCGTATTGATCATCATTTAACCCTAGAATAATTTTTAATCATTGATCAACCATCTGATCGGATCATGAACTCTAATGTGTGTGACCTCATAGGTCCGAACTTAAGTTGGTAGCATAGAAATAAATTTTTGTACCAATCGAAGTGACCATCTAGCAATGATACCCGATGATCGGATAGGTCGAATGTGTAGAACAACATCCTTAGAACCCATACGGATATAGTTTTCCTATAATTCATCTCCTTGACCAAAATGATCATAGGACACCTTAGAGTTCAACTGTCAACTTTGATCAGGTTGTCCATATTATATTTTAAAATATCAAATTCATCTGATGGATTACCCTGGTCAAGGTTTTGCTAAATGAAATACAGTGACTCATTCTTCTCCAACTCTTGGAGTGGTCAATCCCATCTCGATTACACTCTGACTTTACAAGTACTTGACTATACTTAGAAGCCTTCTATCACTGAATTAAAAATTCAGTTAGTCCAGTACCAAAGCACAGTGAGTTGCTTGCAAGTCACTTAAGTGATCTCAGGTCTAAGGGACACTTATACCTATATCCCATCAAAGACATTCTTGACAGCAGAATGCTCTGGAGTTGGTCACGTTCAATGATGATATACCCTTACATCTAGCCTGTATGTCATACCAGTGTCTCCACACTTTTTGGTTAAAAAGATAACCAACCCATATGGCCTACAGCGACCTATGCTTGATAGAAGCTGTCATCCTTATTAACAGCCTATCATTTGATCGTGAATAGTTTTAAGGACTAATCGATAAATCTTCTCTTTATCGAATCTAAATAGTCCTAAGGACTTCATCATAACAATGGAATTCATTAGAAGATGAATGCTTATGATGAAAATACCCAATATATTTTATTTATTAACAAATCAGTTACCATACAAGATTGCTCAACCGTCAACAAGCTGACGATTGGTTTTTGGGATATATTTTCTAACACAAACCAATCCAATACAATCTGATTCAAGATTCGGACCAATCTTTCTAAGTTTTGAAATCCTTTCAAAACTAAAGATCAAGACAAAACAGAGTATGTGAGTTAATCACATGAAAATATAAATTTAGCTCCTTTAATGAGCAAATAAAATTTTAAATATACTTTACACAATAATTTTTTTTTTTTGATTTTTCTCAAGGTGGTTGAAGATTTGAATGAGCTCTTGAGGGGTTGGTGAACTTGAAATGAAAGCTTCTTTAACTTCAAGAGGGCTCTTTGCTTAGGGCTGAAATAAATGCTTGAAGATCTTTATTTATTCCCTCCTTTTAGTACTTTTTATAACTTCAAATGATGGTGGAGAGTAATCTGGACTGAAATAGAGCCGTTGGAGATCATTAAATGAGTATTAAATGTAGCCAAAATGAGTTGAAAACTAGCTGTTGCGGAGTTTTTCCATCATAGAGGTCGACTCATGCACATGAGTCGACTCATAGGGTCGACTTCTGTGGCACAGAACAGAAAATGACTGTTCTATAATTTTGGGGTACCTAGCAATAGAGATCAATTCATAGGGTCGACTCATGCATAGGGGTCGACTCATGGGGTCGACTCAATTGGGTGTGCCTGTCAAAAAATCAGTGTGCCATTTAGCCCCTTGACATGAGTCGACTCATGGGATCGACTCAATTTTATAAACAAATTTTTTTTTAAAAATACACATCCAAAAATATTGAAATTACCTCTAATAGATTACAAATCTTCTGTTCTTGCTCTTGAGGCTTTCGAGTTAGGACTTGATGAAATTATGATTTTGCCTCTGAAAAATAATAAATCTTTTTCTAAGATAAAATCATTAGTAACCCCCTCAAATGCTTTGTAATCATCAAAATCAATTCAAAGAGCAACAATCTTCCCCTTTTTGATGATGACAAAATACTTGAGCAAAAGCAGAGTATAACATATATAAAGCATTGAACATGAATTTTAAATTTATGAAGATGCATCACTTAAACATCATAGCCACTTATTTGAATAAAATATATCATTAGTTTGAAGATCAATTTGAAATTTACTTATAAGATCATTTGCTTTGAAGATTAAATTAAAAATTACTGACAATTTTGGTTCTTTGACACATTTGCTTTGACAATTTTGCTTATTGCTCTCGATTCTATTTCTCTATTGCTTATTGCTCGATCTCGATTTTTGATTCTCTACTCCTTTTTGACAGCATCAATTAAGATCTTAAAGAATTTTGAAGAGAGAAAGAAAAAGATAACATAAAGGACATATTTTCTCTACTCCCCCTTTTTGATACCATATTTTATTTCTTTACTCCCCCTCTTTGATTGTTTATTTCTCTATTCTTCCTCATTATAGCAATCATAAAAGACATATCAACTTGCTCATATAGAAGATATTGCTATTCATAATATTTCATAGCACAAATATGAGTTATTTTTCTTATCTCATAATTAAGACAATTCAATTGATCCCAATCATAAAATTCATTGAAATTCAAAGCATATAAATATATATATCCAAAATGTGACTGAATACATAGGTGTCCCAATACATATGAGTCAACTCAAAATACAAAAGTCATGGATAACAACTATCCAAGAGTCAATCAGCCAACAAATACAAAGGCCATAAGATAGATCCTAGACATAAAAGACTAACTATGCTAGATTTAATAGATATCATGGCTAAAGGGATCAGAATCTAAAGAGTCAGAGATATGATGAGAAGATGTAGGATCAAATCCTTGGACACGACCTTGACCACATCTGCCTCGGCTATGGATAGAAGTATCGGTATGAGTAGAGGGGCAAGAAGATCCTGGAGTTTGGAAAACTATGGACTGTGCTAGGAGAGAAAGTCTGATGCTGTCCAATTGTTCCAAAGCTCTCATCATAGACTACATCAAGGCACCAATCTGAGTAGAGACAGTCTCACTGGAGCCCCTGATCTCTCTCTTCAAAAAGTCAAATCCACCCTCCAAAACTCTCCGAAGTCTAGCCACCTCTGCAGACAGGTTGGAGACCTCTATGATGTCCTCATGTGGCTGGAGATGGGTTAAGGCTAATACTTGCCTCTGCAAATCTAAAACTCTATCTGTCAGTCTCAGAACACATCCCTCAAGCTCCTCAAGTCGTATGGACTGAGCTGTGAGCATCTAAAAAATAGTAAAGATATAAGAGATCAAAGTCTGGTCTGAGTCATCTTGAGATATCGACCTCTGAGCAAAGACTGAGGTGGCAAACTGCTGAGATAAAATGGAGGCAACACGCTGGGACATTAGCTCATTCTGATCATCTGCAAGTTTGAACTCTAAAGGATGTACCATGTTCCCTAGATGTGGAGCTGAAGCATGCCTCCTCACTGATACTAAGGGACCAACCTCATGATCAGACACGAACTGAATATCAGGAGATGCTTTGTAATCACAAGGAGGTGAAGACAGTCTCTCCTCCTCTACTCTCTCCTCAACACCCTTTGACCAACCACCATCAGTCTTTAAAAAATTCATACGGTGCAGTGTGTGGCAGTTGATGGTGTCAGAGTGTGATAATTTGGTGACTTCCTCCCCCTCAAAATAAACTCTGAACTTCTTAAAGATCAGGGTGAGTGCCATACCATAAGGCAAGTGAGTCTTGGACCTGTTCAGGGTCTCCCTCATGGCCTCAAACATCAAAGCAGGAAGGTTCAAGGGGGTCTGGGTGATCACATGGTACATGATGCAAATATCCCTACCAGATAAGAGGTTATGCCTACCATTCTTAGGGACAAAGAGCTTGGTCACCATGTGATGTAAAAGCCTTATTTCCACTGAAAGTATCTTGGCTTCTAATCTATATAAACTTTCAGTAAAAGTTCTCCCTAGGATAACATTAATTCCTTCTTCTTTGATTGGGAGCTCCATATTAGTATAGCCTTCACAAGGCAAGTGCAGGATTTATCTCAAATGCAATGGATCAAGAATAATATCAACACCTTTCACCGTAGACTTTACTGTTCTATTACAATAACTCAAATTTAAGTAAAATTCTCTGACCAAATCAACATAAGTATTTTTCTTTAATAAACAGTAAAACTCCCATCCTTGATTTTTAATCTTTGATCCAATAAAGAACCCTTCTTTTTTTAAAAATTTGAAATCTATATTCTTCTCGAGTTTCACTTTTCGATCAGAGAGAGGTACCTTGCTTGGACTGATTGGAGACCATGTAGAAGCTGAAGCAGGATCTAGAGCTGGGATTGGAGTAGGAGAGGGCTCGACTGCCATTCTTTTTCTACACACACCCTCTTCCAACCCACGAATAGATTTTCTTCTTTGCGGTAGTTTATTTTGGGAGCCATTTAGACAAAAGAGACTTGCAAGGAGCTTAGAAGACTAAATGAGAGGTAGAGAGGAAACAATTTTAGAAGAAAAAGTAAGGATTTTGGGGAGGTAAATCACCAGTTTAGAGAAGAGAGGTTGAATCTAGGGCAAGCTCGAACTACCCAAATGAGAAAGAAAGAGGAGAGGAAGTTGGTTCCTTAATGGGTGATTGGAAGGATGAAGATTGGTGGGAAGAGGGATTTTGAGAGAAACCTACGATTTGAGAGAGAAGAGAGGGAGAGCTTTCATTTGATGGGAGAAAGAAGAAGAAGGATAAGAGTCGGCTCAATGAAAAATTTTCTAATAAAAAGAGAGCACCCGAAGGATTTTGTCAAAAATTACAAGTTTACCCTAGGGTCAACCTTAGGGGTCAACTCATGGCACAAAAAAATTCAAAAGAATGATGAAAAAATTTGAAACTTTGAGAGAAGGGTTTTTACCCAGAGATTGATCATGTGAAAGATAGTTTTGAGCTTTTGAGCTCTTAAAAAAAGGAAGAGATGAGAATTGAGCTCAACAAATTTGGTTCAATGAATTTTTAGCATTAAGAACTTGAAATCAGAGAGATACTTAAGCTGATGGATCAAAGATTTTTAGTTCTCTCCTAATTTCACAAAATTTATCTTCACTTAAGATCTTGGTAAAGATGTCAGTCAATTATTTTTCAGTACATACATAATCAAGAATTATATTATTATTTTGGACAAGTTCTCTTATGAAATGATGTCTAATTTCAATATGTTTTGATCTAGAGTGCTGAATTGGATTTTTAGTTAGATTAATAGCACTAGTGTTATCACATCTTATGGGAGTTTTATTGAGTTTGATGCCAAAGTTCTTAAGTTATTGTTTAATCCACAAGATCTGAGCACAACAACTTTCGGCTGCAATGTATTTGGCCTCGACCGTAGACAATGCTACCGAGTTTTGCTTCTTGCTAAACCAAGAGATGAAGTTAACTCCAAAAAATTGATAAGTTCCATTAGTACTTTTTCTATATAATTTACATCCAGCAAAATCGGCATCTGAATATCCTATTAAGTCAATTGATGAGTCCTTAGAATACCATAATCTTAGAGTTTGTGTATCTTTTAAATATTTAAGAATTTTTTTAACTGTATTTAAGTACGATTCTTTTGAATTTGATTGAAAGTGAGCATATAAATAAATACTAAATATAATATCTGATCTACTAGTAGTTAAATACAATAAAGAATCAATCATCCCTCTATAAAGTTTTGAGTCTACACTTTTACCTCTTTCATCCTTGTCAAGCTTACATAATGGGCTCATAGGTGTACTAATTGCTTTGGAGCTCTCCATTCTAAATCTTTTGAGTAGTTCTCTTATGTACTTGCTTTGGGTGATGGAGATCTCTTCCTTTATTTGTTTGATCTGAAGTCTGAAGAAGAATGTAAGTTCTCCCATCATGCTCATCTCGAACTCCCCCTGCATGAGCTTAGCAAAATCTTGACAAAGAGTTTCATTAGTAGACCCAAAAATAATGTCATCAATGTATATTTGTATAATTAAGGTATCATCATGATTTTTTTTAATGAAAAGGATTGTATCTATATTTCTTCTTGAAAAATTATTGTTAAGTAAGAATTTACTTAACCTTTCATACCAAACCCTAGGTGCTTGCTTTAGACCATATAGCACATTATTTAATTTAAAAATATGATTAGAAAAAGTATAATTTTTAAAATTGAAGGGTTGTTCTACAAAAACTTTTTCAGCAATATAACCATTTAGAAAAGTACTTTTAACATCCATTTGGAATAATTTAAAATTCATAAAGCATGCATATGTAAGTAAAAGCCTAATTGCTTTTAATCTTGCAACAGGTGCAAAGGTCTCATCAAAATTAATTCTCTCTTCTTGATTATAACTTTTTGCAACCAATCTTGCTTTATTCCTAATTACATTTCCATGTTCATCCAGTTTATTTCTATATACCCATTTTGTGCCAATTACTGGATAATTTTTAGATCTTGATACTAAAGTCCATACATTATTTTTTTCAAATTGATTAAGTTCTTCTTGCATTGTATTTATCCAATTATAATCTTTTTCAGCTTCATCTATGATTTTAGGTTCAAGATGAGAAACAAATATAAAATGATTGTATGCATCTCTAAGTGAAGAATGAGTTTTTACTTCATGTGTAGGATCACCAATGATTAGTTTCATGGGATGATTGTGATCATACCTCCATTCCTTGGGTAGATTATTTGTACCTTGAGGTTGTTCTTGTTGTTCTTCAGCATCATCATCTTATTTATTTTCATATTTTTTTTCATTTTGAATTGTTGAGTCTTTTAGGATGAGCTCCTTCATCCTTTCTATAAGAGGTCTGCATCATCAATACCTTCATTCTTTCTTGAGGAAAGATCATTAGTCTCATCAAAAATAATATGTATTGACTCCTCTACTACTAAAGTTCTTTTGTTAAAAACTCTAAAAGCTTTGCTAGAAGAGGAATAACCAAGAAAAATAGCTTCATCGGATTTTAATTTTTTTAATCTTTTTTTATCATTGTTCAAAACAAAACATCGACAACCAAAAATGTGTAAATATGTAATATTTGATTTTCTTCCTTTCCAAAGTTCATAAGATATTTTCTTTAGTATTGGTCTAATTAAAGCATGATTTAATATGTAATATGCTATGTTAATTGCTTCCATCTAAAAGTACCTTGGGAGGTTGTTTTCACATAATATGGTACAGGCCATTTCTTCAAAGGTCCTATTTTTTCTTTCTACTACCTCATTTTATTAGGGTGTCCTAGGTGCTGAAAAGTTATGGTCAATATCATTTTCATCACAAAACTTTTCAAAATCTTGATTTTCAAATTCGGTTCCATGATCACTTTGAATATGTTGAATTGAAAAATCTTTTTCATTAGTAACTTTTCAATAAAATTTTGAGAACACATGAAAAGTTTCATCCTTATGTACCAAAATAAAAATTCATGTCAAATGAGAGAAATCATCAATAATTATAAAGCCATATCATTTTCCACTCAGACTAGTAGTTCTAGTGGGTCCAAATAAATCCATGTGTAATAATTCTAATGGCCTAGAAGTTGAAACAATATTTTTAGATTTGAATGATACTTTTGTTTGTTTACCTAGTTGACATGCATCATAAATTTTATCTTTTTCAAAATTTAATTTAGGTAAACTGGTAACCAATTCTTTTTTAATAAGTTCTGAAAGTGAATGCATGCTAATATGTGCAAGCCTACGATGCCAAAGCGAACTAGTCTCATTAATTTTGGTATTCAAAGCTACTAGGCATTACATGTTTATCTTGAAAAGATCATTCAAATCTACCATATAAACATTACCATGTCTATGCCTAACAAATTTAATACCTTCTTCATTGGGACTAGTTACTATGCATAATGAAGATTCAAAAATGATTTTGTATCCTTTGTCATAGAATTGACTAATGCTCAATAGATTATGTTTCAAACCATCTACTAACAAAATATTTTCAATATACTTGGAGGGAGTGATACCAATATTACCTATACCGATGATTTTTTTCTTTGCTATTGTCTCCAAAGGTGACCATCCTTCCATCTTTTGCATCAAGTGTAATGAATTAAAATTCATCACCAGTCATGTGTCTTGAGTACCCACTATCAAGATACTATTTTTTATTTGTTCCTTGGAATGCAAGACACACCTGCATGCAAAAATCAAATTTTTACTTTAGGTACCCAAGCTTTCTTGGATCCTTTTTAGTTAGTCACAGTGGTTCCTTTGGGAACCCATATTTTTTTCATATTAAAATTTTTAGATTTATTAAAGAAATAAGTATAGGATTTGTGTCCTATTTTACCACATTTATGATGGAAAAGGTGCAGGGTTTCATGCATGAATTTTAAAACTTTTTTTTTGAAATATAACGCAGTGGAACATGTAAATTAAATAATTTAATCTACAAATACATATAATCAAATTACTAAACCCTATAATTAAGACCTATAATATGTCATATTATATTTATAAATCAGAAAATAAAGGATTTGATATTGATCAAATCAATATCCTAGATCTAAAACCTAGATCATATCTAGATAAAAGAAGAGATCAGATCTCTTACCTTCATGAGGGTTGAGAACTCTACAGTTGATTTTCTTTGTTGCCTTTGAAGCCACACACACATCCAGCCTCTACAGGTGACCACACGAGGCTGCAACAAAATCAGAGGTTCGTCGAACGAAGATCCACTCGAAGTACTAGCTTCTTGCAGATCCCTCCAGATGGTTAATCTAAAAAAATTCTTTGGATCTCTTGGATATTCCAAGAGATGAAGAATATAAGGAGGAATAAGAGAGAAGTCAAACTTTTTGACCTCTCTAAAATTAAAATTAATATTTAATAGAAAAAGATCCTAAGAGAAGACAGATCTTCTCCTTCAATACATCAACAATTGATATCCTGAAAACATCTCTATGCTAGGACATGAGAAGACCTTCTTCTCTTGATAATTTTTTAATTTTCAGATCTTATGATATCTGATTTTTCTTATAAAAAAATCTCATAATTTATAGAGAAGAAGGGTTCTAAAGAAACCTTAAGAAAAGACCTTCTTTTCTTCTTCTTCTTCCATCAGAACATGATCATATCATGTCCAAAATAAGATCACCATGCTCCAACTCTTTGGAGCATGAATTCACCATGCCATCCCTCTTTCTCTTTCATATTTTTTATCATATAAAAAAAATATAAAACAAAGAGATACTAATATGAAAGGAAAAATAATAAGAGAAGACAATCTTCTCTCTTACCTTTCTCTCTACAAGACATCAACCTTTGATCTCTTGATTGAAGAATTTCCTCCAAGGATTTTGGAACCTCAAACCACCCATGTAATCTTTCTTTCTCTCTCATATTTTTATCACATAAAAATATAAAAACAAAGAGAGAGAAAAAAAAAGAAAGAAAACTAATAAGAGAAGACAATCTTCTCTCTTACCTTTCTTCTCTACAAGACATCAACTTTTGATCTCTTGTTAGAGGACTCTCCTCCATGGATTTTGATGTATCAAACCTCTCAGGTCTTCCTCATTCTTCTCTGGTGTTTCTCTTAATTTTTTTATAAAGTTTTGACTCCTATATCATGGCATATGGGGTGGCCTCCTTTTATATGGTAGACTAGGTCATAAGACCTAGTCTAACAAGGAGTCCTTCGGGCATCCAACTCTTGGATGCCCCCTATTTTATATATTTTGTGGATAGCATGAAAATAACCACAAAAGAAGCTACAAAAAGGAGGATAAACATGGGTAATGTTGGTGCAAGAGAGGGAGGGAAGAGTCCTTGTGAAGAGGGACTCTTTCAAAAAGAGAAATAGGCTAAACCACTTTCCACAATGAACCAAATTAATTTTCATATTGAACCAGATCAAATCTGATTCAAATCTTTAAAATAAGTGGTGTGAGATTACTTCTCTTAGATATAGAAATCATAAAAAAATTATCTAGAATTAATTAGTGGGTGTGGACTTTGATTTTCTTAGGTGGCGCAAGAGAAGATGGAATCCTAGTCTAACTAGGATTCTTATTTGGATTAGGTCAAATACTTTGAACCCAAATTAAATTAATTATAACTTAATTAATAGTGATCCTAGTCTAACTAAAAGTTTAATTAAATCTGATTAAATTATATTTAATTTAAATCCTAACTTAATTAAGAATTAGGTGCATACAAGTCCTAGTAAAATAGGGACTTGTTCTCCCTTGCAACTGGCTTATCCAATAAACTAATTAGACTTAATCTAATTAAATCCAAACCAATTCTAATTGAATCATATTCAACTAGACTTGATCTCAACCTAATTGCTCAATCAGATTGAGCCAATTAGCAATTCAATTGCTAATGATCCTCCTGCAACACTTGCATTAGGTCAAACATCAATCACATTGATTGTTTAGCCTTAAAATGATTCTCAATCATCGATTAACCATCTGATTAGGTTACAACCTCTTATGTGTGTGATCCTATAGGTTCAAACCTAAGCTGGTAGCATAGGAATCAATTTCTATACCAGTCGAAACAACCTCTTATATGTATGTTCCCGACGTCCAGATAGGTCGAATGTATGCAAAGCAACATTCTAAGAACTCTGACCCATGGTTACCGTATAATTCATCTTTTTGATCAATAATGTTCAAGATGACTTCGAGTATACTATCAATCACTCATACAAGTCATCTCTATTGTGTCTTAAAATTTTGTAAATCCCGTGACTCCTCACGAGGATTATCCAGATCTAGGTTTTGCTAAATTGAAACACAGCGAGACATTCTCTTCCTGAAGTTAATCAGGAGTGGTCAATCCCATCTTGACTCACACACCGACTTCACAAATACTTAACTGTATCCAGAAACCTTTCGAACCTATATTAAAAATACAGACAGTCTGGCATCAAAGCATAATGAGTTGCTTGCAAGTCACCGTGGTGATATCAGGTCGGAGGGACACTTATACCCATTGGTCTTAGCTAACTACTCTTGACAGTAGAGTGTTACATTGATCATGTTTAATGCAGATATACTCCTACATCTCACCTGGATGCCATACCAGTGTCTCCACACCACTTGGTTATGAGGACAACCAACGCATATGGCATACAGCGACCTACACTTGATAAGTTATCATCCTTGTTAATAACTTATCATTTGATCGTGAATAATTTAAGAACCATCTGATAAATCCTCTTTTATCGATTGATTGTGGTTCTAAGAACTTCATCATAATTTAGGAGTTCATTTGAGGAAGATAGAACTTTTATGATGAATCTGCCAAATAACAATTATTATTAGATAATTCATATACTAATTCCAATCATCTACCACTTAGATGATTGGCTTTAGGACATATTTTCCAACAACTCTCACTTGTACTAAAGCCAATCAGAATGATATCAAATATCCTATCTTCCACTTGAGTTCTTAGAACTTCTTAGTTTCGAGGCCTCAGCAAATGGGTCGGTCAAGTTTTCCTTTTTCATCGATCTTCCAAAGATCGATATCACCCTGATCTAAAATCAAAAGTGATAGTAATATAGAGTATGCTGGTCCTTAGATTCTTTAGTCAGATTTATGGCTCCAATGCTATGATAGGACTGGACCATCGATGGAGGGTGCCACTCCAAACCTGTTAATGAAGTTCAGCAATTACACAGCTTACATGGCAGCATCATATGCTACGATGTACTCTACATCACTAACTGAGTAGACTAAAGTATCCTTCTTGGAACCTTTTTAGCAGATTGCTCCTATAATTAGGGTATGATCTAACACTTTCTTGTTGTCATCTTGATCTGACTAAAATTGAAATATCCACATGTTTAAAGTCAGTATTTTCATATTTGAGTCACTGGATCTTAGTATTTTTCAAATACTTAAGGATTGTATATACAATCTTTCAGTGGTTTTTACTTAGATCAAACTGGTATCTGCTCACTACCATTAGTGAGCATACCATATCTGGTCTTGAACATGGAGAAATTAGATGACACCCAAACCTTTATTCCTTGCAATGCTGGAATGCCATTCTCGATTAAGAGAATTTCATCCACAGACAACACAAAGAATAACACTACAGAATATTTTGCCCACTTGTAAATGCAGGGTTCCTCTTTATTCATAACAAAGATATATGTTCAAAATGTATGTTCTATCTCTGGGATAATAGCAAAACGAGCTTTATAGGTCTCCACCTTTCCATCTGTGCTACTCTGATCCTTTTGAAAAATCTATTCACACCCAATGGGTTTTATTCTTTCAGGTGAATCATCTAGTGTCCATACACTATTGATTTCCATGGATTTCAATTTGAATTTAATGGCTCCAAGCCACTTCTTAGAGTTAGACCACTGCATTGCATTTACTTTAATGGGCTTCGAGTTTTATCTAATCAAATCCGATTCTATAGGTTTACTAGATTATGTCGGTTCATTTTCTACTAGTCAAACTTTCAAGTTTAACTTGAGAGGCATCAATTCCTTCTCTAAGGAACTCCTTTCGAAAAGGAATGTCCTACTGCTGATGAGCATCTTATGTTCTTCAGCATGATAGAATTAGTAACCCTTAAACACCTATTGGACTATGAACCAAGTTTATCTGTATGCAAACCTTTGACATAGGCCGATCAACTCCAAATCCAAAGGTGAGAGAGTCTAGGTCTATGCCCGATCCATATCTCATATGGAATCTGCACAATAGACTAACTCAGTATATTTTCAGAATAAAACAAGTAATCACACAAGAGCACAATCCTGAAACAAGCAGATTAGTGAACCCTATCATGGATTGAATCATGTCTAACAAAGTTTAACTTCTCCTTTCAGATACACTGTGTTCTGAAAAAGAATCCACTGAGAGAGAATCTAATTCTCTCCTAGATATGTCATCCTTTTCATCATTTGAACATTTCAAATGATTTGGCCAGACGCACCCATACCCAGATAGTTCGTCTGTAATGAAATATTAATATCTTCCTCTGGCACTTAAGTTCATAGGTCTACATACATCATTATGTATGAGACTTAGAACTTTATCAGCTCCTTCATCTTTTTCATTAAAAGGTGACTTTGTCATCTTTCCAAGAAGATAAGACTCACAGGCTATTAATGATTCACAATCATTGATGTCGAGGTTTTCCTCTCAAGCTAACCTGTTTATCCTGTTCTTGTCAAGATGACTAAGCCTATAATGCCAAAAATAGACATTCATGACATTATCTAACTTGGGTGTGTACATTACACTTAATAGGCTGTGTAAATGTCATTTCCTTATTGTCCATGTATTATTGTAACATTATTCATAATAATACCACAATAATCTTCTTTTATGAATGATGATCATCTTTAGCCAAAAGGCCAACAAAGATTATAAACAATGGACAATAGTAACAATTACTTTAAATGATAATATTTGAAAATAAGCTCTACAATTCTTAAAGTTAGGATTGGAATAAGATTTCCATCCCTAACATTCAAGAATTTCTCACCATTTTCAAATATTCCACTTACTTGTAGTCCTAGCAATAAATTATATAAAACCATCGGTATCTAATACTTAGGTAGTGGAATTACATAGAGAAACTTTAAGGTGTTATCATATAACATCCTTGATGAGCAACCCTTGCTCCTTTCTCTTGTTCAGCCTATTACGGTTAAGGAAAGCAAGATAATTCTTCTTCCTATGACCCTGTACTTTTGCCTGATTTGGATCAATTTTGGACTAATTATTTTGACTGGATTAAGAAGACCTAATACGAACCCGTTCGTACTGTTAAACCAAATTCAACTTTTGATACTAATCAACGAAGTTGGGTCCCATAAGTCATCACTGTCTAACAGCGATTGGAGCAATTAAGGTTTAGCCTTATTTTGAGAAAAGAGAACAATGACCTAATGTATATGAATTATTTTAAGCCTAGAGACTTAGACTTTAGTCTCAAAGTTCTCTCACTATTTTATTCAAATTGATAGCCTCTACCTCCAATTTGGAAAATTACTTTAATTTCCTAGTAGGTACTAGAATCCACATAGACTACACACAAGCCCGACTTTGGTCGGCCAATCCATATGCATCTACAGGTAGGTTCATTAATCAATTATTTCTCCAAACAACTTCTAGTAATTTAATTTTGCCCCAGAAACCTAATCAGTAGGCTTTGGCCTCCACGGTAAGGATTCGGTTAGGTCCAACCATTAACATGACCATACTTGGTGCATCTAACCAATAAATGATTAAGCCCAACTTTGGTTGACTCACCTAACCACCATTAGAAGACACATCCAAGTCGTCATATGATGAGTGATAATTTCATTAGTCAACAAGCACCAGGCCTTTGGGTCTGCAATGATTATTGAGTTAATGGACTCATTATCAAATACCTTAATGGGAGGCTATGACTCAGTTATCTCCATAACTTTATCATTTTAAGGACCTAGTAATTTTAGAAGATTTAAAATTATCAATGATTTAAGGATAAAAAAGATATGGACCAATTCGCTCCCACTGACTTCATCAAGTCAAGTCCTCCCACTGACTTCTCAATTCATTAACAGGACTAGGATCAAATTTGATCCATGGGCACCTAGATCAGTCTCACTAAATGAAATCAGACTCTCTGATTTTTTATGTGACATAGGTTAGCACGAATCAATGAGCAACCTAATCAAGACCTGATTAACCACATTGGCCAGGTAAGTATGATTGATGGGAGGGTCTGCCAATGCTTGCCTTAGACACCATAAGAAATGGTCAGGTAAGCATGCTCCCAATTAAAAACCATCGGTCAAGTTTATCTTAGACACCAACTGGTTTATCAGTTTTAATTTTGTCTGTCTAAAGACTCAAGCTCAGCCACTGAGTCACGATCAGTGTCCATTTGTTAGATATATGGACTTTAATCAACTACAACTATTGAAGTGATCTATAGAAATGACCTAATCCTAATTAACTTTTAATTAGGTTTGATGAATTTCTTAACTTAATCCATATTTAATCTAACCCTAGGTCTAACCCAGTTAATGATCTGATCAAAGCTAACCCATTACCCTTTAATCCATATTTTATGAAATTATCTTAGGATCTTTAAATCACAAACCTAGATCCTAAACAATCACTTAATTCTTTTAATTAAGTTCATGGCTGAGGGTTGAGGCTCGGCATTTTGAAAAATATTTTCAACTTTTGAAAGGTTTAATACAATCTAGTGTTGTTTCACTAAATAGGTCGACTCATTTCAAAAATGGGTCGGCTTATTTCACTAAAAAATATTAACAATTAAAATCAGTCAGAAATATAATTCAGCCAACTTTTCAGTCGAGCTGGCATGCTGATCGAGCTGGCTTGATCAGCAAATAGAACCTTCGCAAGATCCTATTCTAGGCTAATTTTAATCTATGTACATTACATAAAAATTTATGAAATGAAATAGACTTAATCTAAAACATTCATGACAAGATTTATTTAAACTCTTTTAAATTTTTTAGATCGCAACATACCAGGACAACCTTTGCACTGTAAGGGGTAAACCTTACAATAGGACAACCTACAGTCCGTACGATCATTATTTTATTTTTTAAATTTATTTTAATATAATTATGAACATGTTATAAAAGAACCTGGATGCTCTGATACCACTCATGAAAAAGGTATAGGGTTTCATGCATGAATTTCAAAACTTATTTTTTTGAAATATAACGCAGCGAAACATATAAATTAAATAATTTAATCTATAAATGCATGTAATCAAATTACTAAACCCTACAATGAGGACCTATAACATATCATATTGTATTTATAAATCAAAAAATAAAAGATTTGGTATTGATCAAATCAATACCCTAGATCTAAAATATTTTTAGATCTAAAACCTAGATCATATCTAGATAAAAGAAGAGATCAGATCTCTTACCTTCATACGGATTGAAAACTCCATGGTTAATTTTTTTTGTTGCCTTTGGAGCCACACACGCATTCGACCTCTATAGGTGATCCACATGAGGCTGCAATAAAATCGAAAGTTCGTCGAACGAAGATCCGCTCGAAGTGCTAGCTTCTTGCAGATCCCTCTGGATGGTTAATCTAAAAATATTCTTTGGATCCCTTTGACATTCTAAGAGATGAAGAATATGAGGAAGAATAAGGAAGAAGTAAAACTTTTTGATCTCCCTAAAATCAAAATTAATATTTAATAGAAAATGATCCTAAGAGAAGACAGATCTTCTCCTTCAGTACATCAACAATTGATATCCTAAAAATATCTCTATGCTAGGACATGAGAAGACCTTCTTCTCTTGATAATTTTTTAGTTTTTAGATCTTATGATATCTAATTTTTTTCATAAAAAAATCTCATAATTTATGGAGAAGAAGGGTTCTAAAAGAAACCTTAAGAAAAGACCTTCTTTTCTTCTTCTTCTTCCATCAGAACATGATCATATCATGTCCAAAATAAGATCACCATGCTCCAACTCTTTGGAGCATGAATTCACCATGCCATCCCTCTTTCTCTTTAAATTTTTTATCATATAAAAAAAATATAAAGAGATATTAATATGAAAGGAAAAATAATAAGAGAAGACAATCTTCTCTCTTACCTTTCCCTCTACAAGACATCAACCTTTGATCTCTTGATTAAAGAATTTTCTCCAAGAATTTTGGCACCTCAAACCACCCATGTAATCCTTCTTTCTCTCTCATATTTTTATCACATAAAAATACAAAAATAAAGAGAGAGAAAAAAAAAGAAAGAAAACCAATAAGAGAAGACAATCTTCTCTCTTACCTTTCTTCTCTACAAGACATCAACTTTTGATCTTGTTGGGTATAAAATACCCCCCAACCAAAGTTCGTGATGGGAGTGACCCTCCGGGGATCCAACTGACTTTCAACCTCCGACAACATCTCTTCAAACCTCCCGGACGGTCGAGCCTCTGCCACACTCCCAAGTTTTGCCGACGGGCAGGATCCCGCCAGCGTCGACCGGATTCTTCACGACGTCCGGACTCCTACGGGAGCAGGACCTCACCCACGACTTCACCTGCAGACTCCACAAAGACTCCTATGGGAGCCGGACCCCGCCCACGACTCCAGCTGCAGGTAAACTTCGTCCGGACTCCTACGGGAGCCGGACTTCGTCCCTGACTCTAATTGCAGGTAAACTCTATCCGGACTCCTACGGGAGCCGGACCCCGCCCACGACTCCAGCTGCAGGTAAACTTCATCCGGACTCCTATGGGAACCGAACTTCGTCCCTGACTCTAATTGCAGGTAAACTTCGTCCGGACTCCTACGGGAGCCGAACCTCGCCCACGACTCCAGCTGCAGGTAAACTTCGTCCGGACTCCTATGGGAGCCGGACTTCGTCCCTGACTCTAATTACAGGTAAACTTCGTCCGGACTCCTACGGGAGCCGAACTTCGTCCCTGACTCTAATTGCAGGTAAACTTCGTCCGGACTCCTACGGGAGCCGGACCTCGCCCACGGCTTCAGCTGCAGGTAAACTTCATCCGAACTCCTACGAGAGCCGGACTTCATCCCTGACTCTAATTGCAGGTAAACTCTATCCGGACTCCTACGGGAGCCAGACCCCGTCCACGACTCCAGCTGCAGGTAAACTTCGTCCAGACTCCTACGGGAGCCAGACTTCGTCCCTGACTCTAATTGCAGGTAAACTTCGTCTGGACTCCTACGGGAGCCGGACTTCGTCCCTGACTCTAATTGCAGGTAAACTTCGTCCAGACTCCTACGGGAGTCGAACCTCACCCACGGCTTCAGCTGCAGGTAAACTTCGTTCGGACTCCTATGGGAGTCGGACTTCGTCCCTGACTCTAATTGCAGGTAAACTCTGTCCGGACTCCTATGAGAGCCGGACCTCGCCCACAACTCCAGCTGCAGGTAAACTTCATCCGGACTCCTACGGGAGCCAAACTTCGTCCTTGACTCTAACTGCAGGTAAACTTCATCCGGACTCCTACGGGAGCCGGACCTCGCCCACGGCTTCAGCTGCAGATAAACTTCATCCAGACTCCTACGGGAGCCGGACTTCATCCCTGACTCTAATTGCAGGTAAACTTTGTCCGGGCTCCTACGGGAGCCGGACCTCGCCCACGACTTCACCTACAGGCTCTGCTCGGACTCCTACGGGAGCCGGACTCCGCCCATGACTCCAGCTGCAGGTAAACTTCGTCCGGACTCCTACGGGAGCCAGACTTCATTCCTGACTCTAATTGCAGGTAAATTTTGTTCGGGCTCCTACGGGAGCCGGACCTCACCCACGACTTCACCTGCAGGCTCCGCCCGGACTCTTACGGGAGTCGGACCCTGCCCACGACTCCAACTACAGGTAAACTTCGTCTAGACTCCTACGGGAGCCAGACTTCGTCCCTGACTCTAATTGCAGGTAAACTCTGTCCGGACTCCTACGGGAGCCGGACCCCGCCCACAACTCCAGCTGCAGGTAAACTTCGTTCGAACTCCTACGGGAGCCGGACTTCGTCCCTAACTCTAATTGCAGGTAAACTTTATCCGAACTCCTACAGGAGCCGGACCTCACCCATGACTTCATCTGCGGGCTCCGCCCGGGCTCCTACGGGAGCCATACTCCACCCACGACTCCAGCTGCAGGTAAACTTCATTCGGACTACTACGGGAGCCGGACTTCGTCCCCAACTCCAATTATAGGTAGACTTCGTCCGAACTCCTACGGGAGCCAGACTTCGTCTCCAGCCCCAGCTGCGGGAAGACTCCGTCCGAGATCCTGTGGGAGCCAGACTTCGTCCCCGACTTCAACTGAAAGAAGACTCCGTCCGGGCTCCTGCGAGAGCCGAACTCCAAGCTCCTCTCAGACGGGTAGCTAGCCACCTCTCTCCACCAGACACCCCAGCCGAACTCCGGCTGATGGACCTGGACTCCCTGGCAGGCCATAATAACGGCCATGATCCTGCTCCACCTCCTGCGACGGATTCCACGCGGCTCCATCACTCCCGAGCAGGCCCTAATAATGGCCACGATCCTGCTCCACTTCCTGCAATGGGTACCGTACGATTCTCCTATTCTCTGGCAAGTTACGACAACGGACGCCGCTCCGCTCCCCATGGCAGACTCCACGTGGCTCACCCCGATGATAGCCACGGGTCCACTCCACTACTCTCCGCAACAAACTCCTCCTGACTCTTGATGGCCCACTGCCAGACGGTTACAGACATCGCCATCAGTTTGTTGCCCCCTCCGCCTATAAAAGGGAGACCCCAGATACGTTATTCTCTAAGCTCTTATTTTTACCTAGAAACTCTGCTAAAATCTCCGTTCGAGCACTCCATTCTTGTTGAGACAGAGAACTAACTTGAGCGTCGGAGGGTCTTGTCGGAGCAACCCCACCTCCGATTTAGACTTCTTTTTGTTGCTCCTAGATTGATTTTGATGATTACAAAGCAGATTGAAGGGATACAAATAATTTTAAATTGAAAAAGTCTTTATGCTCTTCAAGGGCAAAATCATAATTTTACTAAAATCCTGATTTGATAGTATCAATTGATAGAACAAATGATTTGTAAACTATTGATGAAAATTTTATTATTTTTAGACTTATATTTTTGAAGTTATGAAGGTTTGAAGTGCATGAGTCGACTCATGAGTCAACTCATGGCACTATGAGCTGACTGGCATGCAAAAAAAATTTCCATGGCACGCTGGATTTTTGGCTTGGCACGACCTGTGAGTCGACTCATGAGTCGACCCACAAGGCATGAGTAGACTCATGAGTCGACCTCTGCTGATTTCGGCCAAAAAATCCAGAAATTCATGTTTCTGATCTTTGCAACAGAAGTCGACTCATGAGTCGACTCCTGAAGCATGAGTCGACTCATGAGTCGACCCCTGCGACGGAAAATATCAGCAACGGCTATTTTTTTGTCCGTTTTAATTGCCTTTTATGCTTCCTAAAATTGCTCTAACGGCTCTTTTTCTGCCTAATATGTTTTCTCTTGCTTCTAATGCTATAAAATATTTCAAATGGTGAAAGAAATTGCAGATCAATTGACAGATCAAATGAGAGATCAAATTCATTGAGAGGATCCAAAAGATATATGCGAAGTGATCAAAGAAATATTTGAGAGAAAAAGAAAAGAGAATCCAAAATCCACACGAGAGATTGTGAAAGAGATTCAAGAGCATTCAAAGAGTGGATTTGTCACGCCTATTGTTTCAACCTTGATCTAGAGATCTTTCAAAGCCTTCAAGAGATCTTCAATCAACGATCATCTTCTTCTCAAGCATTCATTCAAGCGTTCATCCATCTTGAAAAAATTTAAAAAGGGTTTCTTCATTTGAGTAAAGTGTTTTTATTATTATATTCGCTCATTTAAGGAGCTGTTATTGTATTAATTTGTGCTCTAAATTTTCTTACTCTTGTAAGTAATTGTTCTTATTTTTGGAGGATTTTCAAAATAAGGAAAGGTTGATCCGAACCTGAAATCAGAGTGTTTTGGGTTTACTTGTACCCGAGAAAACAAGTAGACTAGCTTGGGATAGCTAGTGTCGGAGTTTCTGACGTTTGTATTCGGATTGAATACAAGTATAGTGGATTGAAAATTCCCAAGTAGGAGCTTGGGGAGTGGATGTAGGTGCAAGGTTGGCACCGAACCACTATAAATCCTTGTGTTTGTGGTGTGCTTTATTGTTTATCTTTATTTCTTTATTTTATCCTTGCATTCTTGCTTTAGGTAATTAATATTGAAATAAAATCTTTATCTTGTTCATCATAAGTAATTAATTAAGCCTAAACTTGTTAGAAACCCAATTCACCCCCCCTCTTGGGTTGCATAGCTGGGCAACAAGTGGTATCAGAGCCCGGTGCTCTAGCCCTTCTTTGATCTGACAATCAAAGAGCCAAAGATCTATGGCAACCCATGTCGGTACTTCTCTAGCCGAGGGGCAATCTACAAACCGACCTCCACTTTTCAATGGGTCTAATTACACCTATTGGAAAGCTCGGATGAAGATATTCATACAAGCACTCGACTATGATATGTGGAGTATCATAGTGAACGGTCCTCACACACCCACCAAGATTATAGATAGTGAGGAATCAACCAAATCCGAGAAAGAATGGGATGAGGTTGATAAGAAGTTGGCACAATTAAATGCCAAAGCTATGAATGTTCTTTATTGTGCACTAGATGCCAATGAATTTAATCGCATTTCTACTTGTGCATCTGCTAAAGAAATATGGGATAGATTAGAAGTAACCCATGAGGGAACAAATCAAGTGAAAGAGACTAAAATAAACATGCTAGTGCATAAATATGAATTGTTCAAAATAGAACATGATGAGTCCATAACTACTATGTTTACTCATTTTACTGATATAATTAATGGTTTGAAGAGTCTTGGCAAATCTTATACTAACAGTGAACTTGTAAGGAAGATTCTCAGGTCACTACCAAGAACTTGGGAAGCCAAGGTGACTGCCATCCAAGAAGCAAAGGACTTGAACACTCTACCTCTAGAAGAGCTTCTTGGATCCTTGATGACTCATGAACTTAGTATGAAGCAACATCAAGAGGATGAAGTCAAAAAGAAAAGAACCATTGCCCTCAAATCCACAACTTCGCCTGATTATGAAATGGATGACACTGAAGATGAAGAACAGGATGAAGAGATGGCACTCATCACCCGAAAATTTAAGAAGTTTTTAAGAAAAAGAAAACAGGGGATGAGAAAGAAGTTCACAAAAGGAGAACAAAGCAAAGAAAAAGAGAAAGATCAACCCCTTATATGCTACGAGTGCAAGAAGTCGGGATATTTCAGATCCGAATATCCACAACTGAAGAAAGGTCCCAAAAAGTTCAAAAAGAAAGCAATGATGGCGACTTGGAGTGCAAGTGATGACTCAAGCTCCGACGAGGAAACCTCAACAGAACAAGCCAACCTGTGCCTGATGGCACACGAAAATGAGGTAACTTCTGAATCCACTGGTGAATTTACTTTTGAAGAATTGCATGAAGCATTCTATGATTCAATTGATGAATTAAAGAAACTAGGGAAGAAAAATAAAGAACTGAAATTGAAAAATCAGTCCTTAGTGAAACAAGCTGAAAACCTTTCAATTGAAAAATTCACCTTGATTCAAGAAAATTAAAACTTAAAGGATAAAATTAACAAGCTGAAATCTATAGTAGATAAGTTCATCTTAAGCTCAAACAAACTAAATATGATTCTTGATAATCAGAAAGCTATATATGATAAGGCTGGACTTGGCTATAAACCCCTGAAGAAACAAAAATTTTTGAAGGATATTTATGTAAATTATTCAAGTAACAAGTCTACAAATATTACTTGTTTCAAATGTGAAAGAATAGGACATAAATCATACACATGTCTTATTAACAAATATGCAAACACAAAGAAAATATGGGTTCCAAAAGGAACCATTTTGACTAACCTAAAAGGACCCAAGAAAGCTTGGGTACCTAAGACAGAAACTTGACCTTTGCTTGCAGGTGTGTCTAGCATCCCAAGAAGGAAACAAGAAATGGTATCTTGACAGTGGATGCTCGAGACACATGACTGGTGATGAATCACAATTCATCACGCTTGATGCTAAGGATGGAGGGATGGTTACCTTTGGAGATAATGGCAAAGGAAAGATCATCAGGATAGGTAACATTGGTATCACTCCCTCCAAATACATTGAGAATGTTTTATTAGTTAAAGGTTTAAAGCATAACTTACTTAGCATTAGTCAATTCTGTGATAAAGGGTATAAAGTAGTTTTTGAATCATCTGTTTGCATTGTGACTAGTCCTATTAACGATGGCATTAAATTTATAGGACATAGGCATGGCAATATTTATATGATAGATTTGAATGACTTAGCCAAATTAGACATGCAATGCCTAGTATCCTTGAATGCTAAAATTAATGAAACTAGTTGGTTGTGGCATCGTAGACTTGCACATATTAGCATGCATTCTCTTTCAAAATTAATTAAAAAGAATTTAGTTCTTGATTTGCCAAAACTGAATTTTGAAAAGGATAGAATTTGTGATGCATGCCAATTAGAAAAACAAACTAGAGTTTCATTTAAATCCAAAAGTACTGTTTCAACTTCTAGACCTTTAGAGCTCTTACATATGGACTTATTTGGACCAACCAGAATCACTAGTCTAGGAGGAAAATGATATGGCTTTGTAATTATAGATGATTACTCTCGTTTTACTTGGGTTTTCTTTTTGGCTCACAAAAATGAAACTTTTCATATTTTCACTAAATTTCATCGAAAAGTCTCTAATGAAAAAGAGTTCTCAATTCAAAATATTAGAAGTGATCATGGAACTGAATTTGAAAATCAAGATTTTGAAAATTTTTGTGATGAAAATGGAATTGGCCATAACTTCTCTGCTCCTAGGACACCCCAACAAAATGGGGTAGTTGAAAGGAAAAATAAAATCTTAGAAGAAATGGCCCGTACCATGCTTTGTGAAAGCAACCTTCCAAGATATTTTTGGGCGAAAACAATTAACACAGCATGTTACATTTTAAATTGTGCTTTAATTAGAAAATTTTTAAAGAAAACCCCCTATGAACTTTGGAAAGGAAGAAAACCAAATATTGCATATTTTCATGTTTTTGGTTGCCGATGTTTTGTATTAAATAATGGCAAAGAAAAACTTGGCAAATTTGATGCAAAATCAGATGAAGCAATCTTTCTAGGTTACTCCTCCACTAGTAAAGTATTTAGAATTTTCAACAAAAGAACCTTAGTAGTTGAGGAGTCCATACATGTTGTTTTTGATGAATCTAACGATCTTCCTTCAAGGAAGAATGAGGGTGTTGATGATGCAGATCCACTAATAGAAGGTATGAAGGAGATCACTCTGAAAGATTCAACAACTCCAGAAAACAAGGATCAAGAAGACGAACAAAATGAGAGAGGTGAAGAAACTCAAGAACAACCTCAAGGTACAAATGACCTACCCAAGGAATGGAGGTATGTTCACAACCACCCTAAGGAGTTAATTATTGGTGATCCTATGCATGGGGTAAAAACCCGTTCTTTACTTAGAGATGTAGTTAATCATTGTGCTTTTGTATCTCAACTTGAACCTAAAACTTTTGAAGAAGCTGAAAATGATCATAACTGGATTAATGCAATGCAAGAGGAACTTAATCAATTTGAAAGAAATAATGTTTGGACCTTAGTATCTAGACCTAAAGGTTATTCAATAATTGGCACAAAATGGGTCTTTAGAAATAAATTAGATGAGCATGGAAATGTAATTAGAAATAAAGCAAGACTGGTTGCTAAGGGATATAATCAAGAAGAAGGAATTGATTTTGATGAAACCTTTGCACCTGTTGCTAGATTAGAAGCTATTAGACTTCTACTTGCATATGCTTGCTTTATAAAATTCAAATTATTTCAAATAGATGTTAAAAGTGCATTTTTAAATGGATATATTGCTGAAGAAGTATATGTAGAACAACCCCCTGGATTTGAAAATCATGCTTTTCCTAATCATGTCTTTAGATTAAATAAAGCTTTATATGGATTAAAACAAGCACCTAGAGCATGGTATGAAAGGCTAAGCAAATTTCTACTAAATAATGATTTTACAAGAGGTAATGTAGATACAACCCTATTTATTAAAAGAAATCAAAATGATATGCTAATTATACAAATTTTTGTTGATGACATAATTTTTGGGTCTACTAATGAATCTCTTTGTCAAGACTTTGCTAAGCTTATGCAGGGGGAGTTCGAGATGAGCATGATGGGAGAACTCACCTTCTTCCTCGGACTCCAAATCAAACAATCAAAAGAGGGAATCTCCATCACCCAAAGCAAGTACACCAAGGAACTACTCAAAAGATTTGGAATGGAGAACTGCAAACCAATTGGCACACGAATGAGTCCCTCATGTAAGCTTGACAAGGATAATGAAGGTAAATGTGTAGACTTAAAATACTATAGAGGTATGATTGGCTCATTATTATATTTAACTGCAAGTAGGCCTGATATCATGTTTAGTGTTTGCTTATGTGCTAGATATCAATCTAATCCTAAAGAATCTCATTTGAATGCTGTTAAAAGAATTCTTAGATACTTAAATGGTACTCAAACTCTAGGGTTATGGTACTCTAAGGACTCACAAATTAATTTATTAGGATATTCAGATGCTGATTTTACTGGATGTAAATTAGATAGAAAAAGCACAAGTGGAACTTGCCAATTTCTTGGAGTTAACCTAATCTCATGGTTTAGCAAGAAACAAAATTCAGTAGCACTGTCTATGGCTGAGGCCGAATACATTGCAGCCGGAAGTTGTTGTGCTCAAATCCTGTGGATTAAGCAACAACTCGAAGACTTTGGAATCAAGCTTAATGAAACACCAATAAGATGTGACAACACAAGTGCCATAAATCTATCTAAAAATCCAATTCAACACTCAAGATCCAAACATATTGAAATAAGACATCATTTTATAAGAGAACATGTTCAAAACAAAAATATAATTCTTGAATATGTTTGTACTAAAAATCAATTAGCTGATATCTTTACAAAGGCCCTTAGTGAGGATAGATTCTGTGAAATTAGGAGAAATCTAGGAATTCTAGATCCATATGTCTAAAATTTCTCAATTTCCAAGAATTGATGTCAAATATTCTTAGAGCTCAATTTCCAACATCTCCCTGGTCCCAAAAGCTCAAGTTTATCATTCTAAAAATTTATCTTTGAGCAAAGCTCCTTCTCCCAAAATTTCAAATTTTTTTGGAATTTATTCACATTTTTCCTGATTTTCTGAACTTCATGAGTCGACCCCCATGAGTCGACTCAATGGCAAACTTGTAAATCCCACCAACTTCCAACGGGTTCATTGTTTTTATACTGGATCCCTGTTCGTGAGACGACTCATCTTCTCATTGTCCCCCTTCCAAAAGCCGTCTTCTCCAACTCTTTTTGTTCCAAATCCAAGGATCAAATTCGAAGCAATTCTCCCTCCTTCTCTCCACCAAAAATCGCCACCTTAGAAAGGGATTTTTTGTGCTTTCTCGCATTGCTTGGCGCGGTTGGAAGGTGCCCTAGCACTTTACCGAACTTTCAAAATTCACTTCTTTTCTCCACCAAAATCCTTCTTTACTCTCTTGTGATCCCTCCTCCACTCAATTCAAGTCTTCTTGTCTGCTACTTTATTGAATATGGCTCCGAAGATGAAACTTTCCCAAAGAAGAAAGTCAATCCGTGAGCCTGAAGAAATTATCCGAAAGAAAAGGCATGCTCAGTCTTCAATTGCTCCCACTCCAGTTTCAGTACCTGCTCAAGGTCCCTCTCAATCTCTCCAAAACCCCAGTAAGAATCCTCTTTCCGATAGAAAAGTCGAAATCGGAAAAAATATAGATTTTCGGTTCTTTGAGAAAGAGGGCTTTACTCTTGCAAGTAAGATTAAAAATCAAGGATGGGAACTCTACTGCTCCCTTAAGGAAGTCACCTATGTTGACCTAGTCAGAGAATTCTACCAGAATCTACTTTATGGAAGTGGGTCAGTGACTTCAACAGTCAAGAGAATTGATATCTGCTTGAATTCTAGGATATTGAGAGAAATACTTCAGTTGCCTAGTGAAGGATACTCATATATGGAACTCCCAGTAAAAGAAGAGGGGATCAGAATTATTCTAGGAGAAACCTATTCAGAAAGTTTAAACAAATTGGAAGCAAAGATTTTGTCCATTGAGATGAGGGTCCTGCATCAGATGGTAACAAAGCTCTTCTTTCCTAGGAGTGGTAGACATGACTTACTTTCCAGCAGAGAAGTATGTGTCATGTTTCATATCATCACTCAGACCCCCCTGAACCTCCCTGCACTTATGATAGAGGCCATGAGAGAAACTTTGAACAGATCCAAGGCACACTTGCCTTATGGTATGGCCCTTACTAGAGTATTTAGGAGGTTTGGAGTTAGCTGTGAGGGGGAGGCTGCTACTAAGCTCTCTCATGTGGACACTTTCAACCAACACACCCTGCACCGAATGGGATTTATAAAGACTGATGGTGGTTGGATCAAGGGATCTGAGGAGAGAACTGAAGAGAGAACTGAAGAGAGAACTGAAGATAGAGCTGAAGTCAGAACTGAAGAGAGAGTAGAAGAAGAAGGTCCATCATCTCCTGTCCATGACTTCAGGGCAGCATCACCAGTTATCCAGTTCATTCCTGATACAGAGGCTGGCCCTTCAGAGTTTACTAGGATGTCCACACCAGTGTATCAGCCAGAGAGCAGAGCACCTCATTCAGAGTTCAGACTAGCTGACGATCATATTGAGCATATTTCACAGCGTGTGGCTTCTTTGCTGTCTAGTCAGTGGAGTAGTACTTCTTTTGCACCAGGAGCCACTTCTTCTGATCAGACCATGACTCCCCACATCTCCACTGTGTTTCAGATGATATCAGATCAGTCCATCCGGATCCAGCAGCTTGAGGACACAGTCTGGAGACTGACTGGCAGAGTTCTTGACTTGCAAGGGCAAGTCCTTGCTTTGGCCCATCCCAAGCCACAGGAGTCAACTATTGAGGTCACAGACCTCACTGCAGAGGCTGGCAGGCTCAGAGGAGCTCTAGAAGGTGGATATGAATTACTGAGGAAAGAGATCCGAGGATCGAGTGAGCATGCTACCACTCAGTTCACTGCTCTACTTCAATCTGTTTCCAGAGCACTGAACGTACTTGATTCTATCAGACTCACCCTTTCTGTTCAGTCCTTAGCATCTCAGCATACTCAGCCTCCCGTTCATCTCGTTCTCCTGCTCGTGCCAGAGGCAGACGGGGTAGAGGACGCACTTCTGATCCATCAGCTTCTCATACCATATCTGATGACTTCGATCCATGATTTGTCTTGATCATTACTAGGTCCTAGGAGTTAGTGTCTTGTTCTAGGATCTGAATTTTGGGGTCATGTATTGACAATTAGCTAGTTGACTTTTATGTTAAGAACTATGTAATGAAATAATTATGGTTTTAATGGAATCATCTTTTACTTATATTTCTACCTTTTGTAATGATGTTGATCATATTTTGGTTATATATATTCTCCTTGTTGAAATATTGTCTTCTCTTTGTTGTTGTTTGCTGTTGATAATTGCTATATTAAGGGGGAGCAAACATCTGTGATAAACTCTAAAAGGGGAGAAATTAAAGAATGTTTCAGAAAAAGAAAGAGTTAACCATGTTTGATGATGTCAAAAAGGGGGAGAAATTAAACAAAAATTGGAGAAATTAAACAAAAATTGGAGAAATTAAACAAAAATTAGAGAAATTAAACAAAAATTTGAGAAATTAAACAAAAATTTGAGAAATTTGGTATTAGAGAGAAAGTAAACAAAAAGCCATCCAAAGCAAAACTATAAATTATGAGCAATTAAAGAAAAAATATGAGCAATTAAAGAAAAAGCAATCAAAACTACAAATTATGGGAAATTAATGAATGAATTGAAAATTTAAAGAACAATATCAAAAATACAATGCTTTACATATGCTCACCTTGATACATCTTAAGAAATTTAACTCACTCTGATACACCCTAAAATTTCTTTTAACTTGCTCTGATACATTATAAAATTTGCTCTGATACAGTGTGAAATTTTCTCTGATACATTGTAAAATCTTTACTGATAACATAGTAAAAATTATTTTTCTTGCTCTGATACATTGCAAAATTTATTTCTTTTCTCTTGCTCTGATATATCTTAAACTCAAAATGAGCTAATACACTTTCAAAATCAACTCGTAAACATACTTTGGCACACATAATTTTTTAGCACATAAGTATTTTTTTGCTCTGATGCTAAAACTAAAATCAAATGAGAATAGAATTTTCAAAATACAGCTCAATCTGATAACAAAAACAAGTTTTCCACTCTAACACCAAAATTACATAATCAAATAAGCATATCTTCAAATCCTTAAGCAAATGGACAAATTATTTTTATATATGACCATTTATATTACATGCCAAAAGAATCATACTCTTTTCAAGAATATACACCTATAATGCATTCTTTTGAAATTAGTGATTCACATAAATATTTTTGTTCAAATATTTTATCATCATCAAAAAGGGAGAGATTGTTGCTCCTAGATTGATTTTGATGATTACAAAGCAGATTGAAGGGATACAAATAATTTTAAATTGAAAAAGTCTTTATGCTCTTCAAGGGCAAAATCATAATTTTATTAAAATTCTGATTTGATAGTATCAATTGATAGAACAAATGATTTGTAAACAATTGGTGAAAATTTTATTATTTTTGGACTTATATTTTTGAAGTTATGAAGGTTTGAAGTGCATGAGTCGACTCATGAGTCAACTCATGGCACTATGAGCTGACTGGCACGCAAAAAAAATTCCCATGGCATGCTGGATTTTTGGCTTGGCACGACCTGTGAGTCGACTCATGAGTCGACCCACAAGGCATGAGTCGACTCATGAGTCGACCTCTGCTGATTTCGACCAAAAAATCCAGAATTCATGTTTCTGGTCTTTGCAACAGAAGTCGACTCATGAGTCGACTCCTGAAGTATGAGTCGACTCATGAGTCGACCCCTGCGATGAAAAATATCAGCAACGGCTATTTTTTTGCCCATTTTAATTGCCTTTTATGCTTCCTAAAATTGCTCTAACGGCTCTTTTTCTGCCTAATATGTTTTCTCTTGCTTCTAATGCTATAAAATATTTCAAATGGTGAAAAAAATTGCAGATCAACCGACAGATCAAATGAGAGATCAAATTCATTGAGAGGATCAAAAAGATATATGCGAAGTGATCAAAGAAATATTTGAGAGAAAAAGAAAAGAGGATCCAAAATCCACACGAGAGATTGTGAAAGAGATTCAAGAGCATTCAAAGAGTGGATTTGTCACGCCTATTGTTTCAACCTTGATCTAGAGATCTTTCAAAGCCTTCAAGAGATCTTCAATCAACGATCATCTTCTTCTCAAGCATTCATTCAAGCGTTCATCCTGTAGGAACCAGATCTAGGGTTTCAGGGTTAGATCTTGAAACTTTTTCAAGATCATACAGCGGAAGACTAAAATAAATCAAAATTTATTTTCTAAGATCAGAAAATCCCTAGAACTAAGATCCTATTACATGATTATTACATAGTATTAAATCAAAAATTAAAATATATATAAATATAGTATGAACTACATGTTGATCATATCAACATGTTTCTATACTAGCTACATCTAATGTATGTATTAAATAATAGATCAGATCTATTACCTTGCAAGTTAGACGCTCTAACCTCGCTGATCCGGGCTTAAGGATGATGTTGCAAGCCGCACACGCGTCCGGCCTCTAGGAGTCATCCACACGAGCCCACGAATCTCGATCAGAAGTCCTGCTTCAGGAAATCAGCACAGTATGCTAGTACTGCGCTGATCCTTCTTTGATGGTTGATCAGGTGCCTCCTTCTTCTTGATTTGGACTCTTCCAAAGATGAAAAGTAGAAGGAGGAGTTTCAGATCTGAGACACTCTCAGGAAACTCAAGATGGAAGGAGGAAAGATATGAAAATAAAAATCCTAGAAGAAGACCCTCTTCTTCTTCACGTTTTTCTCTCTAGACACCCAAACTTGCATCTTTTATATCTCCACGACCCAAAGGTATTTCTATCTGATTTTTGGATGGCAGAAAGGCCTCTCAAAAAAATATCTCCTCTAAAAATTTCACGAATAAACTCATCTTATATAGAGAGATATGATAGAGTCCTTGTCTAGGTCAAACACCTAGTCAAGGCTTATCCAAACATGGCAAGTAAAGGGACGCCCAACTCTTGAGCACCTCCTCCATATTTTCGTGCATGGATCACCAGAAAATGGTGTATAATATGAACCCTAAAAGCCACGAAAATTCCAAAAAAAATTTGGATAAATTCGGTGCAAAATTGAAAGAGTTTTGGATTTCTAAAACTCTATCTCATAGAATTCGAAATCCAAACTTATTCCTTTTAGATTTGATCCAAATCACCTTCCATGTAAGAAAGAAGAGAGGAGACCTTTTGTGAACGTGGGAGAGATCTGGGAGAGGGCTTTTGTCGCACAAAATAAGTGGAGATTGGCGTTGAATAAGAGAGAGGGCGTGGAGAAGGCTTATGTGGCGCAAGGTGGAATCCTAGTCCTACTAGGATTCTGTCTCATAACTTGTTTTAATTTGGTTTTCCAAACCAAATCAAATCAAAATTAGATCAACCCAATTAAAATAGGTCTTAACCCAATTAAGAACCTAATTTAATCAGATTAAATTATATTTAAATCTGATTTAATTTTCTAATCAAATTAAAAATTAGATTGACCCAAGTCCTAGTTGAACTAGGACTAGTTTTTCCTTGCACTTGGCTTATCCAATAAACCAATTGGACTTGATCCAATCAAGCCCAAACTAAATCTAATTAAATTATATTTAATTAGACTTAATCTCAGCCCATTGGCTTAATCAAATTAAGCCAATTAGCAATCGAATTACTAATCGATCCTCCTACAACACTTGCACTGGGTTAAATGTCAATCGTATCGATCATTTAACCCTAGAACGATTCTTAATCGTTGATCAACCATCCGATCGGATCATGAACTCTAATGTGTGTGACCTCATAGGTCCGAACCTAAGCCGGTAGCATAGGAATAAATTTCTATACCAATCGAAGTGACCATCTAGCAATGGTACCCGACGACCGGATAGGTCGAATGTGTAGAACAACATCCTTAGAACCCATGCGGATATAGTTTTCATATAATTCATCCCCTTGACCAAAATGATCATAGGACACCCCAGAGCTCAACTGTCAACTCTGATCAGGTTGTCCACATTGTATTTCAAAATATCAAATCCATCTGATGGATTACCCTGGCCAAGGTTTTGCTAAATTGAAATACAGCGACTCATTCTTCTCCAACTCTTGGAGTGGTCAATCCCATCTCGATCACACTCTGACTTCGCAAGTACTTGACTGTGCCCAGAAGCCTTCCGTCCCTGAATTAAAAATTCAGTTAGTCCAGTACCAAAGCACAGTGAGTTGCTTGCAAGTCACTGAGGCGATCTCAAGTCTAAGGGACACTTATACCTATATCCCATCAGAGACATTCTCGACAGCAGAATGCTCTGGAGTTGGTCACGTTCAATGACGATGTACCCTTACATCTCACCTGTATGCCATACCAGTGTCTCCACATTCCTTGGTTAAGAGGACAACCAACCCATATGGCCTACAGCGACCTATGCTTGATAGAAGCTGTCGTCCTTATTAACAGCCTATCATTTGGTCGTGAACAGTTTTAAGGACTAATCGATAAATCCTCTCTTTATCGAACTTAAATAGTCCTAAGGACTTCATCATAACAACGGAGTTCATTAGAAGATGAAAGCTTATGATGAAAATGCCAAATATATTTTATTTATTAACAAATCAATTACAATACTTGGTTGCTCAACCGTCAACAGCTTGACGATTGGCTTTTTAGGACACATTTCCCAACAACTCCCACTTGTCCTAAAGCCACTCGACACAGTATCTAATACCCATCTTTGACTTGTGGTTGTCGAACTCCTTTATTGCCAGGGCTCTAGTGAAGGGGTCGGCTAGGTTCTCCTTTCAGTCGATCTTCTGAAGATCGATGTCACCTCGATCCACGATCTCTCGGACCAGGTGGAAGCGGTGCAAGATGTGCTTCATCCGCTGATGTGCTTTGGGTTCCTTCACCTGAGCTATGGCACCAGTACTGTCGCAGTAGAGCAGGACTGGACCATCGAGGGAGGGTGCTACTCCGAACTCATTGATGAATTTCCTCAGCCACACAGCTTCCTTCGCGGCATCCGATGCTGCGATGTACTCCGCTTCACAAACAGAGTCTGCCATAGTATGCTGCTTGGAACTCTTCCAGCAGATGGCTCCACCATTCAGAGTAAAGATATAACCTGACACGCTCCTGCTGTCATCATGGTCAGATTGGAAGCTGGAGTCTGTGAACCCCACAAGTTTCAGATCTGACTCGCCATAAACCAACCATTGGTCCTTAGTATTTCTCAAATACTTAAGGATGGCTTTAACCACTTTCTAGTGATCTTCTCCAGGATCAGATTGGTATCTACTCACTACTCCTAGTGAGTATGCCACATCTGGTCTTGTACATATCATGGCGTATATGATAGATCCCACGGCTGAAGCATTTGGGACTCTACTCATACGCTCTCTCTCTTCAGGAGTTGTCGGACAATCCTTCTTAGAGAGAGAAATTCCATGGCCTATCAGTAGATAGCCCTTCTTGGAATTCTCCATGCTGAACCTCTTCAGCACAGTGTCTATGTACATGGATTGGGATAACCCAAGCATCCTTTTAGATCTATCCCTATAGATCTTCATCCCTAGGATGTAGGATGCTTCACCCAAGTCCTTCATGGAGAACTATGATGACAACCAAACTTTTATTCCTTGTAGTGCGGGGATGTCATTCTCGATTAAGAGAATGTCATCCACGTACAAGACAAGGAATACCACAACTGGACCATTTGCCCATTTATAGATGCAGGGCTCTTCTCCATTCTTAATGAAGCCATACGTTTTGATCACCTTATCAAAACGCATGTTCCAACTCCGAGAAGCTTGCTTCAGTCCATAAATGGATCTCTGAAGCTTGCACACCTTGGACTCATCTGTGGATGTAAACCCTTCAGGTTGTATCATATACACCTCTTCAGTCAGCTCTCCATTCAGGAAAGCTGTCTTTACATCCATCTGCCAGATCTCATAATCCAGATGGGCAGCTATTGCAAGCATTATCCGAATAGATTTGAGCATTGCCACAGAGAAAAATATCTCGTCATAGTCAATACCATAACGTTGACGATACCCCTTGGCAACCAGACGGGCTTTATAGGTCTCCACCTTTCCGTCTGCGCCCCTCTTCCTTTTGAAGACCCATTTACACCCAATGGGTTTAACCCCTTTAGGTGGGTCAACCAATGTCCATACATCGTTGACCTTCATGGACTCCATTTCGGATTTCATGGCTTCAAGCCATTTCTCGGAATCAGGTCTCTGCATAGCATCCATATAGGTGATCGGATCCTCATTATTCTCATCAAGTTCGATGGGATCACCGTTCCGGACCAAGAAACCGTAGTATCTGTCCGACTGACGCGGTACTCTACCGGATCGCCTTAATGGTGCAGGTATATTGGGCTCCGGATCTGATCTAATCATATCCGACTCAGGTTCAGCTATTGGTGTCGGTCCTTCTACCTGTTGAACTTCATCAAGTTCAACCATAGAGGCAACGGTTCCTTCACCAAGGAACTCCTTTTCTAAAAAGATTGCCTTAAGGCTGACGAACACCTTTTGTTCATCAGCATGGTAGAAAAAATATTCTTTTGCCTCTTTGGGGTACCCTATGAATGAGCATTTGTCAGACCTAGGTCCAAGTTTGTCTGTGACTAATCGTTTGACATAGGCCGGGCACCCCCAGACCCTGAGGTGTGAAAGTACTGGCTTACGCCCTGTCCATATCTCATATGGAGTCTTAATTACAGACTTACTTGGAATCCTATTTAACAGATAACAGGCCGATTCGAGTGCATATCCCCAGAAGGATATCAGCAAGCTAACAAAAACCCATCATGGATCGGACCATGTCTAACAAAGTCCGATTCCTCCTTTCAAACACACCATTATGCTGTGGTGTTCCTGGAGGAGTCCATTGGGAGAGAATCCTATTCTCTCCTAGATATGTGAGAAACTCACTAGAAAGGTATTCTCCTCCTCGATCAGATCGAAGAGTTTTAATACTCTTCCCAGTTTATTTTTCTACTTCACTTCAGAATCGTTTGAACATTTCAAATGAATCCGACTTATGTTTCATCAGATAGACATATCCATATCGGGATAGGTCATCCGTGAAAGTTATGAAGTAGAAATATCCACCTCTAGCACTGGTGCTCATGGGCCCGCATACATCAGTATGTACTAGGCCCAAGAGCTCAGTAGCTCTCTCACCTTTTCCAGTAAAAGATGACTTGGTCATTTTACCAAGAAGACAGAACTCACAGGTTGGAAGTGATTCACAATCACTGACTTTGAGGATTCCCTCTTGAGTCTACCTGTTTATTCTGTTCTTGTTTATATGACCTAGCCTATAGTGCCATAAGTAGATATCTGACACACTATCTAATCTAGGGTGTTTGCCAGTTGAATAGACTCTTATCAGGCTTGATCTTTTTGGTCTGGCTCTGCACTGATGTCCCAGTCTGAACTTGCACCTTCTTCACTTTCTTCTTCTTGTTCTTCTTTCCTTTCTCAAAGGATCGAGAACCAGAAGATGAACCTCCCACTGAGTTCACCGACTCCTTGAGGAGTTGGTGATCCTTCTCAAAGTTCTGAAGCAACCCCAGTAACCCGTGGTAGTTCTCTTCAAGCTTTGTCATTCTATAATGAGTGAGGAATGGGAGATAAGACTTGGGCAACGAGTTCAGTATTGCATCTTTCCCAAGCTGCTCATGCAAGGGAAAGCCGAGCTTGCTCAATCATTCCATCAGCTCGATCATGTACAATACATGATCAGTGACAGAGGCACCATCCCGTATTTTGGCGTTGAAGATGGCACAACTAGTCTTGTGCCTCTCCACGTCATCGGGTGTGCCAAAGGTATCCTCCAACACTTGAAGCATGTCCTTTGGCTGAGCCGTCTCGAATCTGCGACTGAACTCGTCGCTCATAGCAGCCAGCATGATACAGCGCACCGTGGTCCGGTCACTGAGCCACTTCTGGTAAGTGTCTCTGACTGTTCCACGTGCATTGACAGCTAGCTCCTCAGGTGCAGGATCCATTATCACATATAGGATCCGTTCATGCTCCAGGACTATCTTCAACTTTCGGTACCAGCTACCGAAGTTGGGTCCCACCAACTTATCATTGTCCAACAATGATCGGAGCGATAGGGAAGTGGCCATATTTGCACAAAAGAGAACCATAACCTAATTAGTAATTGATTCATTAAACCTAAAGATTTGGACTTTAATCAAAAGGTTTCTCCCACTATTTTATTCGAATTGGTAGCCTCTACCTTCAATTCGAGGAATTACCCTAATTCTTTAGCGGGTACTAGAATCCACTTAGACTGCACACAAGCCCAACTTTGGTTGGCCAACCCATGTACATCTAAGGGTAGGTTCATAACCAATTGTTTCTCTAAACAATTTCTAGTAATTTTAATTTTGCCCCAGAAACCTAATCAGTAGGCTTTGGCCTCCACTGTAAGGATCCAGTTAGGTCCAACCATTAACATGATCATACTTGGTATATCTAACCAACGAATGATTAAGCCCAACTTTGGTTGGCTCACCTAACCACCATTAGAGAGATACTTCCAAGTCGTCATATGATGAGTGATAATTCCATTAGTCAACAAGCACCAGGCCTTTGGGTCTGCAATGATTATTGAGTTCATGGACTCATTATCAAACACCTTAATGGGAGGCTATGACTCAGTTATCTCCATAACTTTATCATTTTAAGGACCTAATAATTTTAGAGGATTTAAATAATATAGAGAATGAGGTCAGATGAACCAGCTTATTATGATCCTCCCACTGGCTTCACCAAGTCAGCTTAAGGGAGACCATTAAAAGGGCTGGTCTAGGAGCACCTAAATCAGTCACACTGATTTACCTAGCTGACATGGGTCAGCTCGAATAGTCAAGTGATCCGATCAAAACATAATTTCACCAAGAGGCCAGGTAAGTTCGATCAGTGGGAGGGTCTGCCAAAGCTTGCCTTAGACACCATCATGAATGGCCAGGTAAGCGGGCTCCCAATTAAAAACCACCGGTCTGGTTTACCTTAGACACCAACTGGTTTAATTAGTTTCGATTAGATCAACCTAACAGTTCGTGCTAGACCGCTTAGCCAAGAATCAAGTCCATTTGGTTCTCGTTAAAGACATAGACTTGACCAACTACAACTATTGTAATTGATCTAGAGAATCCTTGACCTAATCTAAGACAACAATTGATTAGATTTAGTCAATTCTCTAATTAAGTCCATCTTTAATCTAACCATAGGTCTAACCCAATTAATGGACCTAGTTCCCACTAACCCATTAACCCAATGTGTTAATCGTTGATCAACCATCCGATCGGATCATGAACTCTAATGTGTGTGACCTCATAGGTCCGAACCTAAGCGGTAGCATAGGAATAAATTTTTATACCAATCGAAGTGACCATCTAGCAATGGTACCCGACGACCGGATAGGTCGAATGTGTAGAACAACATCCTTAGAACCCATGCGGATATAGTTTTCATATAATTCATCCCCTTGACCAAAATGATCATAGGACACCCCAGAGCTCAACTGTCAACTCTGATCAGGTTGTCCACATTGTATTTCAAAATATCAAATCCATCTGATGGATTACCCTGGCCAAGGTTTTGCTAAATTGAAATACAGCGACTCATTCTTCTCCAACTCTTGGAGTGGTCAATCCCATCTCGATCACACTCTGACTTCGCAAGTACTTGACTGTGCCCAGAAGCCTTCCATCCCTGAATTAAAAATTTATTTAGTCCAGTACCAAAGCACAATGAGTTGCTTGCAAGTCACTGAGGCGATCTCAAGTCTAAGGGACACTTATACCTATATCCCATCAGAGACATTCTCGACAGCAGAATGCTCTGGAGTTGGTCACGTTCAATGACGATGTACCCTTACATCTCACCTGTATGCCATACCAGTGTCTCCACACTCCTTGGTTAAGAGGACAACCAACCCATATGGCCTACAGCGACCTATGCTTGATAGAAGCTGTCGTCCTTATTAACAGCCTATCATTTGGTCGTGAACAGTTTTAAGGACTAATCGATAAATCCTCTCTTTATCGAACTTAAATAGTCCTAAGGACTTCATCATAACAACGGAGTTCATTAGAAGATGAAAGCTTATGATGAAAATGCCAAATATATTTTATTTATTAACAAATCAATTACAATACTTGGTTGCTCAACCGTCAACAGCTTGACGATTGGCTTTTTAGGACACATTTCCCAACACATCCATCTTGAAAAAATTCAAAAAGGGTTTCTTCATTTGAGTAAAGTATTTTTATTGTTATATTCGCTCATTTAAGGAGCTATTATTGTATTAATTTGTGCTCTAAATTTTCTTACTCTTGTAAGTAATTGTTCTTATTTTTGGAGGATTTTCAAAACAAGGAAAGGTTGATCCGAACCTGAAATTGAAGTATTTTGGGTTTTCTTGTACCCGGAGAAACAAGTAGACTAGCTTGGGATAGCTAGTGTCGGAGTTTCTGACGTTTGTATTGGGATTGAATACAAGTATAGTGGATTGAAAATTCCCAAGTAGGAGCTTGGGGAGTGGATGTAGGTGCAAGGTTGGCACCGAACCACTATAAATCCTTGTGTTTGTGGTGTGCTTTATTATTTATCTTTATTTCTTTATTTTATCCTTGCATTCTTGCTTTAGATAATTAATATTGAAATAAAATCTTTGTCTTGTTCATCATAAGTAATTAATTAAGCCTAAACTTGTTAGAAACCCAATTCACCTCCCCTCTTGGGTTGCATAGCTGGGCAACACTTTTGTAGGTCCCGACGGTGACCGTGACTCCCTCGACTCCAGCTTCTCCGACGCAAGCGGATTTTTGCACCAACAGGATTGACGCTAGAGGAAGGGTCCTGAACCTTCACAGTACCCTTGTTCTTAAAGGAGCGCTCAACGGGATTGCCCCCGGGCATCTTTTTCGGCACCCTCTCCTCCTTCCTCCACTTGGTCTTTGCCCGATGCCTCCCCGTAAGGCGTCCACACGGCGATCCACGGCCTCCACAGCCAGATCTCAGGCTCTGACCTCACCTCCAGTTTTCCAGCCTCCTCCCCCTCCTTTGGCAACGGCGGTCGATGCGGAGCAATTTGATCTGCTGGCACAGCAGGTCAGAGGCCTCACCGAAGCTATGCAGGCCATGCAGCAGCAGCAACAGCCGCAGGTATCAGTGCGCCTGGAAAGAGTGTCACCGGAACACCAGAATCCGACGGTGGGGCAGGCCACTTGGGCCAGCCGCCCCATCTTTCCTGGGAAGACGAACCCAAGGGTGGAGAGCCCTCAATCGGATCACGACTCCACCCCTGGAAGATCCCTGCCCCCATTCTGTCCGAGGACCCTCGAGACCTGAAGTCGAGTGGATTTTCTGGACCGGAGACTCCAGGAGATGAACCGACGGATCGAAGAACTCCGCCAAGCTCCCCCCGCTTATGGTGAGGATATTTACACTGACCCTCCCTTTTCTCAAATGATCATGCAGGAACCGATCCCGCCAAACTTCAAACTCCCCCAGTTTGAAAGCTACGACGGGACTTCGGACCCAGTTGATCATTTGGAGGCTTTCCGGATGATGATGCTGCTTCATGGCGCATCCGATGCCATTCTGTGCCGATCCTTCCCATCCACCTTGAAGGGAGCGGCGAGAAACTGGTACTCGGTGCTGAAGCCGGGTACCATCTTTTCCTTCGATCAGATGAGCCACCAATTTGTGGCCCATTTTGTCAGCAGCTGGTGCCCCCGGAAGGGTTCGGAGTCCCTCATTAATATCAAGCAGAGGGAGGGGGAGTCCATTCGGGCCTACATCAACCGTTTCAATGTCGCAGCGCTGGAGGTCCAAAATTTGGATCAATCGGTAGCAATGGCCGCTCTGAAGGGCGGCCTTCAGAAGAATGACCTTTTGTTCTCTCTGGAGAAGAAGTACCTCAGGGATTTTGCTAATTTGTTGGCTCGGGCTGAAGGGTACGCTCGAGCAGAGGAAGCCTTCAAAATGAAGGATGAGGAGACCGCGAGAGAGTGGCAGGCGGGAGACTCGAGTAAGCCCGCAGTCAAAAAAAGGCTGAGAGAAGCTCGACCGCGTTCACGATCCCCTCCTGGGCACAAGCGTGTCCATACTCCTCCCCGGGTACGTAGGCAGAGAAGTCCGGATCACGGGGTTCGACGGGGTTCTCCATCGGGAAGATTCCACAACTACGCCCCCCTCAATGCCTCGAAGACCCAGGTACTGATGGAGGTCAGGGAGCAGCTTCCTAGGCCAAAGAGGATGCGCACACATCCCGGGAAGCGCAACCCCAACAAGTTCTGTCTCTACCACTATGACTACGGCTACGACACAGAAGAATGCATCCAGCTCCGAGATGAGATCGAGGAGCTCATCCGGCGAGGTCGACTCGACAGGTTCATTCGACGTCGGCCTGAGGGTAGAGAAGATCGGCCAAGGGCCCTGCTACAACCTGAACCACCGAGGAGGGAGGAGCAGCCCGGAGATCGGCCTCCAATCGGGACCATCGACTCCATCATCGAAGGGCCTCAAAGAGGAGCACACCTTCCACGACCATGGAACTCGGGAAACCTGTGAATGTACTACTCACAACTTTGCTTTGAATCAAAATTCCTTTCGACTTTGCATGTCTTTCCCTTTCGGCATGAACTTGTTATGATTGGGGGCGACCCCTTTAAACAATTAAAATAAGATCATGTTAGGAATAGGAGGAGAACCTCGTCCTAACATAAGCAAAATAAAAGTTTGATTATTTTAAGGTCGGACCGGGGGAGAGGCCCATATAACGGCCCTTGAGTGCCCCCACAGCCATGTTAGGGACAGGAGGAGAACCTCGCCCTAACATGAGCAAAGTAAAAGGCCCGATTCTTTTAGACCGGATGGAGGAAGAGGCCCTTCAACACCCGTACGTGCCCCCACAGTCATGTTAGGGACAGGAGGAGAACCTCGCCCTAACATGAGCAAAGTCAAAGGCCCGATTCTTTTAGACCGGATGGGGGAGAGGCCCTACAATGCCCTTATGCGCCCCCACGGCCACGTCAGGGACAGGAGGAGGACCTCGTCCTAATGTGAGCAAAGTCGAAGGCCCGATCCTCTTAGATCGGATGGGGAGAGAGGCCAAACAGTACCCACATGTGCCCCCACAGCCTTGTTAGGGACAGGAGGAGAACCTCGTCCTAACATGAGCAAAGTCGAAGGCCCGATTCTTTTAGACCGGATGGGGGGAGAGGCCCTTGCGATGACCCTTATGTGCCCCCACAGTCCCATTGGGAACAGGATGAGAACCTCATCCTGACCTGAGCTAAGATCGACTATGTCAAGAACAAAAGGAGAACCTCATCCCGACGATGACAAAAACTCGACCGCCCAACCAAATTGGATAAAGGAAAAAGTCCCCTCAATGGCACCTCTACACTTCTGCACGACCTCCCAAAAAGCAAGGGGGGACCCTCACTCGAAAAGAGGAGAAAAATTAAAAAAGAAAGCGATGAATTATGCCGGCAACAGACAAAAAATAAACCACACCAAAGACCTAAGGAACCTCGTCTCAACAAAGATGGGAAGTTCCTACCAAATATCCCCGACCTCTAAGAAGGCTCTCGACACAGGTCAAGAAAACAGCGATACCTTCGAGGTAATGCGAAGTTCGGGCCACCAAGCTCGAGCCTACGGCCATGGACAACGAGAAAAGCAAATCAGCATGGCGACGACTGGGCACCTCCAAACGACGTCAACGTCGGACAAGTCAAAAGATAAAAGAAGTTCGGCGGGTGACAATTTAATACAATATGTGGATGAGGTAACACAAAATCCCCTTTTCATTCCATTTGCGAAATATACACCACGAAGCCCAGAAGGCCAAAGGAAGAAAAGCAAAATGACAAAAGCAAGACAAAACAATAAAAGAGAAAATGTATGCATGGAAAGATAGAAGGCCAAAAAGATCCCTAGGGAAGCTCTGCTCCTTCCGACCTCGAATTATCTGCTTCACCCCTTATCCAGGACTGCCTCAGATTTTCAACTTCTTCTTGTTGCTCTCTCTTTTTCAGCAGCGCATCTTGGAGCGCCCGACGGAGTCGCTGGCTTTCATTCTCTGCCTCTCGATGTCTCTTTCTCAGGACCTCAGATTCCGCCTCCGCATCCTTGACGGCCTGCTGCTCGCATGCCAGCTGGATCTTCAATTGCTGCAGCTCAGCCATCCTCTCCCCAAGGGCGACAGAAAGCCCTTCGGCAGTTCTTCTTAGGGACTGGAGTTCATTGGAATCCCGAGAAGAAGTGAGCTGAGCCCTGTCAGCCAGCTGCCCTTGAAGACGGGCGACTTCGTCGGTCGCCACCCTGAGTCTTCCTTTATATTCATCCACCTGCCAGCGCCAGCCAGCCCGATGCACGTCATAGCTCACCTCGGCATCCTGAAGCTGTTGCTGAAGGTCGGAGACCCTCTTCGACCACTCCCGGTTGTCGTCGGCCCGAGCCAAGAGCCGGGATGAACTTCCCTCCAGCTAGCCAATCCTCTCCTATGCAGCTGACAGTTCCACCTTGAGAGAACTGATCTTGGCAGCTTGAGCCCAAATTCGATCACTGGCGCTCTTCTTGCGTTCCTCAAGCTCCTTCACGAAGTCCGTCTTCCTCCAGCTGTACTCCATGATCCCCTTCACGTGGAGATTCCGAAAGTGGGTGGCCTCCGAGGTGGCTTCTGAGTAACCCTCCCTTAACTTGTGAAGCTCGCCTTCCATCTTCTTCGACCTTTTTGTCAAATGAAGAACTTCCTTCTTCAGCCGCTGGATCGTGGACTTCAGCAGAATCCCCTGGGGCAGGGGAAGTGCTTCGGCAGGACACTGCCATCGAGAGACAAAAGCGTCAAGGCGCGTCTCATTGCAGAAAGAAAAACTAAAAAGGGGGAAGGAAGAAAGGAGAAGCCATCCACGATGAGAAATTTGACTTTATTGAGTGAATGTTTCTTAAAGACAAAAAGAAAAGAAAAAATTGCAGTAAAAAAAAAAAATAATATACAAGGTCGGAGGTCTCAGACCTTTGCGGTAGGAGTTGGGGAGCTCGGTGTCCCTGGAAGGGGGGCTGCGGTAGCAGTAGCGGTAGGAGAGGGACCGGCCTCATCTTCAGACTCCTCGCCCAAGAAGTTGAGGTCGAGCTCGAGAAATTTCCTGATCACTTTCTCCTGGCAGAGCTCGAACCTCTTGATGAATGCTTCCTGGCCGAATTGGACGTTCAGGTCTCTCATCTTCGTGGAGGCCTTGAACTCCTCTACCACAAGAACCCTGACCTCCGAGACCAGGACTGGAATCTGCTCCGTCAAATTGGCGACCTCGGCCTCCGCCTTTCTCATCACCTCCTCTGAGGTCTGCTTCTCTTCCTCCCGGGCCTGCTTTTCTTTCTCCAGGGCCTCTTGGAGGGTAACTACTTCGGCGGCCTTTTCTTTGAGACGAGCAACTTCGGCCCGGTGATGCTCCTCTGCCTGGATGACATCCCTCCTCGCCTGGTTCGTCACCTCGATGTTGGCAAAGAGCTGGTACCCAATCTACAAGGGCGGCTAGGGGGTCAGAACAAGGGTCGAAAAGCCAATTAAATGAAGATTTGCTTACCTCGAGAAAGGACCCCAGGGAGTCCCAAATCCGCTGCTCAGGATCAGCGCGGTCGATCCTCTCGATGACTTTGGGCAGAATGCAGCCGTCGATCAGCCGCTTGATCAAGTCCCTTTCATTAAAGGGATTCTCCGGCTCTTCTTCGAAACCAAGGGACTCTTCAACGGTGGCTCGACGGCTACTCCCCCTGTGGGCCACCGACTTCCTCCTCATCCCCCTCTCGACTTCGGGCACCTCCGTGGAACGGACCCCTGAAACAGGAGCCCCAGTCGATGGACTCCTTGAGGAGGCTTGGGGGGCCATTGGTTCGGCATCCGAAGGAACGTCGATCGTGAGAGCCACCTAAACAGGCACAGCCAAGCTCGTCTCCTCCACCCTGGCCTTCTTTGCTGATCCGGAGGCCGCGGCACCTTTTCTTTTGTGGGCCTTGAGGCCCCTGGCGAGCATCCGTGCTGCTTCGGCGTCCATTCCTAAAAAAAAAAAAAAATCAGAAATCAGTAATGGGGTGAAAAAGGAAGAAGTGACACACAAAAAAAAAAAGAGAAGAAAAGAAGAGAGAAGAGAAAGAAAGAAAAAGAAGAAGGACGGAAGAAAAGAAGAGAAAAGAAAAGATGGAGTACTCGCAGGATCCTAGGGGCTCAAGCCGATGTTGAACAAAAATTACTCCCTCAGAAGGTTGGGAAGGGAAGGAGCAGAATAGTCAAGAAGCTTCCGGATGGCCTGGAGGTCGTCCTCCCCCAGGCTGGGAGCCCGGCGGACAGAGTCCCTCAGAGAGCCCCAAGGGGGCAGGCCCAGCCTCAAGGTTGAGCAGTGGACGAAGAGGTATTTTCCCTTCCAGTTGTGGATTGAAGAGGGGGCACCTTTCAGCAACCCCTTCTTGCCAAACTGAGGGAAGAAATACCACCAGTCCTTCGTCGAAGGGTGACGCTTGAAGGTATAGAGATGCCTAAACAAAGAGAGGGACGGTTGGACCTCGACTACGTGGCAAAGGGAAAGAAATCCTATCAAAAACCTAAAGGAATTCGGAGCAACTGAAGTCAAAGAGATATCTAAGAAGCGGAAGAGGGCGACAACAAAGGGCGGAAGTGGAAGTCGGAGTTCGGCACGGAATGCCTCCTGATATAGGCAAAAATGATCGGGTGGGGGAGTGCTAGCCCGATCAGAGGGGCCGGGAAGCTCCAGGTCGTACTCTGGAGGAACTCCATACTGAACCCTTATCAGTAGGAGTTCATCCGGAGTCAAGGAGCAGGGAATAGCACCCGATGCAAAAATCGGGCGAAGCCCGATCCCAGGAGTGGGTTCGTCTACAGGATGGGGCTCCTGGGGGGCTGAGGCGGAAGAACTCCCAGAATCGCTAGAGGCGGAGGTGTCGGAAGATATTTCGAATGACTTCAAATGAAGACCCTAAAGATCTCGGAGAAATCAGGCGGGACAAAGGATGAGAGGTCGCGGGAGACCAAATTAGAGGAATGCAACAGAAGAAAATAAAGGAGAAAAGGCCCCTAAATGGCAAGAAGAAAGACGAAGATTCTGGGACTAACCTAGACCGCTCTGAAGGATGCAGAGGGGCGAGGACAGGGATGACTCAAAAGACGCCTAGGGCCAAAGAAGACGCCAAGAAGGGTCAGGGCTCTCAAAGAAAAGGCGGATGCCGATAGAACTTTCAGGCGGAAAGGCGGGTTTAAATAGACCCTAAAATCCGATGCCATAATGATCGCGAATCCCCCAAGCCGACCAGCGCTCGACACGTGTCCCACTCGCCACGACAGACGGCTAAAAGCGGCTGACAGCTGGCGAAGCCATTACTACACCGTACCTGGGCCAGCGTACCAGTGGAAATTTCGAAGGGTCCCTTCGAATCACCCCAATTCGAAAACACTCCAGCACGCGCACATTTAATGCCAAAATATCTGGGGGCGATCGTGCACAGGATTCAAGGGGATAACTTCGGCTACGAAAATTTCTCTGTACTTCCTTCATTCAAAATTCGAACTCAGAAGTTGGGGGACTGGTGTTGGATATAAAATACCCCCCAGCCAAAGTTCGTGATGGGAGTGACCCTTCGGAGATCCAACTGACTTTCGACCTCCGGCAACATCTCTTCAAACCTCCCGGGCGGCCGAGCCTCCGCCACACTCCCAAGTTTTGCCGATGGGCAGGACCCCGCCAGCATCGACCGGATTCTTCGCGACGTCCGGACTCCTATGGGAGCCGGACCTCGCCCACGACTTCACCTGCAGGCTCCGCACAGACTCCTATGGGAGCCGGATCCCGCCCACGACTCCAGCTGCAGGTAAACTTCGTCCAGACTCCTACGGGAGCCGGACTTCGTCCCTGACTCTAATTGCAGGTAAACTCTGTCTGGACTCCTACGGGAGCTGGGCCCCACCCATGACTCCAGTTGCAGGTAAACTTCGTCCGGACTCCTACGGGAGCCGGACTTCGTCCCTGACTCTAATTGCAGGTAAACTTCGTCCGGACTCCTACGGGAGCCGGACCTCGCCCACGACTCCAGCTGCAAGTAAACTTCGTCCGGACTCCTATGGGAGCCGGACTTCGTCCCTGACTCTATTTGCAGGTAAACTTCGTCCGGACTCCTGCGGGAGCCGGACTTCGTCCCTGACTCTAATTGTAGGTAAACTTCATCCCGACTCCTACGGGAGCCGGACCTCGCCCACGGCTTCAGCTGCAGGTAAACTTCGTCCGGACTCCTACGGGAGCCGGACTTTGTCCCTGACTCTAATTGCATGTAAACTCTGTCCGGACTCCTATGGGAGCCGGACCCCGCCCACGACTCCAGCTGCAGGTAAACTTCATCCGTACTCCTACGGGAGCCGGACTTCATCCCTGACTCTAATTGCAGGTAAACTTCGTCCGGACTCCTACGGGAGCCGGACTTCATCCCTAACTCTAATTGCAGGTAAACTTTGTCCGGACTTCTACGAGAGTCGGACCTCGCCCACGGATTCAACTGCAGGTAAACTTCATCCGGACTCCTACGGGAGCCAAACTTCGTCCATGACTCTAATTGCAGGTAAACTCTGTCCGGACTCCTACGGAAGCCGAACCTCGCCCACGACTCCAGCTGTAGGTAAACTTCGTCCGGACTCCTACGGGAGCCAGACTTCGTTCCTGACTCTAATTGCAGGTAAACTTTGTCCGGACTCTTACGGGAGCCGGACCTCGCCTACGGCTTCAGCTGCAGGTAAACTTCGTCCGGACTCCTACGGGAGCCGGACTTCATCCCAGACTCTAATTGCAGGTAAACTTTGTCCGGGCTCCTACGGGAGCCGGACCTCATCCATGACTTCACCTGCAGGCTCCGCTCGGACTCCTACGGGAGCCGGACTCCGCCCACGACTCCAGCTGCAGGTAAACTTCGTCCGGACTCCTACGGGAGCCGGACTTCGTTCCTGACTCTAATTGCAGGTAAACTTTATCCGGGCTTCTACGGGAGCCGGACCTCGCCCATGACTTCACCTGCAGGCTCCGCCCGGACTCCTACGGGAGCCGGACCCCACCCACGACTCCAACTGTAGGTAAACTTCGTCCAGACTCCTACTGGAGCCGGACTTCATCCCTGACTCTAATTGCAGATAAACTCTGTCCGGACTCCTACGGGAGCCGGACCCCGCCCATGACTCCAGCTGCAGGTAAACTTCGTCCGGACTCCTACGGGAGCCGGACTTCATCCCTGACTCTAATTGCAGGTAAACTTTGTTCGGACTCCTACAGGAGCTAGACCTCGCCCACGACTTCATTTGCGGGCTCCGCCCGGACTCCTACGGGAGCCAAACTCCACCCACGACTCCAGCTGCAGGTAAACTTCGTCTGGACTCCTACGGGAGCCGGACTTCATCCCCGACTCCAATTACAGGTAGACTTCGCCCAAACTCCTATGGGAGCCAGACTTCGTCTCCAGCCCCAGCTGCGGGAAGACTCCGCCCGAGCTCCTGTGGGAGCCAGACTTCGTCTCCGACTTCAACTGAAAGAAGACTCCGTCCGGGCTCCTGCGAGAGCCGGACTCCAAGCTCCTCTCAGACGGGTAGCTAGCCACCTCTCTCCGCCAGACACCCCAGCCGAACTCTGGCCGATGGACCTGGACTCCCTGGCAGGCCATAATAACGGCCACGATCCTGCTCCACCTCCTGCGACGGATTCCACACGGCTCCATCACTCCCTAGCAGGCCATAATAATGGCCACGATTCTGTTCCACCTCCTGCGATGGATTTCGTGTGGCTCCATCACTCCCTGACAGGCGCTAATAATGGCCATGATCCTGCTCCACTTCCTGCAACGGATACCATGCGATTCTCCCATTCTCTGGCAAGTCACGACAACGGACGCCTCTCCGCTCCACATGGCAAACTCCACGTGGCTCGCCCTGGTGATAGCCATGGGTCCACTCTACTACTCTCTGCAACAAACTCCTCCTGACTCTGGGTGGCCCACTGCCAGACGGTTACAGACATCACCATCAGTTTGTTGCCCCCTCCACCTATAAAAGGGGGACCCCAGATACGTTATTCTCTAAGCTCTCATTTTTACCTAAAAACTCTGCTAAAATCTCCGTTCGAGCACTCCATTCTTGTTGAGACAGAGAAATGACTTGAGCATCAGAGGGTCTTGTCGGAGCAACCCCACCTCCGATTTAGACTTCTTTTGCAGGTCCCGACGGCGACCGCGACTCCCTCGACTCCAGCTTCTCCGATGCAAGCGGATTTTTGCACCAACAGATCTCTTGTTAGAGGACTCTCCTCCATGAATTTTGGTGCCTCAAACCTCCCAGATCTTTCTCATTCTCCTCTGGTATTATTCTCAATTTTTCATAAATTTTTGACTCCTATATCATGGCATATGGGGCGGCCTCCTTTTATATGGCAAACTAGGTCATAAGACCTAGTCTAACAAGGAGTCCTTGGGGCGTCCAACTCTTGGACGCCCCCTATCTCATTTATTTCATAGATAGAATAAAAATAATCACAAAAGAGGCAACAAAAAGGAGGATAAACATGGGGGAAGTTGGTGCAAGAGAGGGAGGGAAGAGTCCTTGTGAAGAGGGACTCTTTCAAAAAGAGAAATAGGCTAAACTACTTTCCACAATGAACCAAATTAATTTTTATATTGAACCAGATCAAATCTGATTCAAATCTCTAAAATAAGTGGTGTGAGATTACTTTCATTAGATGTAGAAATTATAGAAAAATTATCTGAAATTAAATAGTGGGCGTGGGCTTTGATTTTCTTACGTGGCACAAGAGAAGATGGAATCCTAGTCTAACCAGGATTCTTATTTAGATTAGGTCAAATACTTTGAACCCAATTTAAATTAATTATAACTTAATTAATGGTGATCCTAGTCTAACTATATATTTAATTAAATTAGATTAAATCATATTTAATTTAAATCCTAACTTAATTAGAAATTAGGTGCATATAAGTCTTAGTCAAACAGGGACTTGTTCTCCCTTGCAACTGACTTATCTAATAAACCAATTAGACTTAATCTAATTAAATTTAAATCAATTTTAATTGAATCATATTCAATTAGACTTGATCTCAGTCTAATTGCTCAATCAGATTGAGCCAATTAGCAATCCAATTGCTAATGATCCTCCTGCAACACTTGCATTAGGTCAAACATCAATCACATTGATTATTTAGCCTTAGAATGATTCTCAATCATCGATTAACTATTTGATTAGGTTACAACTTCTTATGTGTATGACCCTATAGGTTTGAACCTAAGTTGGTAGTATAAAAACTAATTTCTGTACCAGTCGAAGTAACCATCTAGCAATGGTTTCCGACGTCAGATAAGTCGAATGTATGCAAATCAACATTCTAAGAACCCTGACACATGGTTACCATATAATTCATCCTTTTGATCAATAATGCTCAAGACAACTTCGAGTATGCTATCAATCACTCATACAAGTCATCTCTATTGTGTCTCAAAATTTTACAAATCTCGTGACTCCTTACGAGGATTGCCCAGGCCTAGATTTTGCTAAATTGAAACACAGTGAGACATTCTCTTCCTGAAGTTAATCAGGAGTGGTCAATCCCATCTTGACTCACACACTAACTTCACAAGTACTTGATTATACCCAAAAATCTTTCAAATCTATATTAAAAATATAGACAGTCCGACACCAAAGCACAGTGAGTTGCTTGCAAGTCATCGTGGTGATCTCAGATCAGAGGGACACTTATACCCATTGATCTTAGCTAACTACTCTTGACAGTAGAGTGTTACATTGATCATGTTCAATACAGATGTACTCCTACATCTCACTTGGATGCCATACCAGTGTCTCCACACCACTTGGTTACGAGGATAACCAACGCATATGGCATACAGCGACCTACACTTGATAAGTTATCATCCTTGTTAATAACTTATCATTTAATCGTGAATAATTTAAGAACCATCCGATAAATCCTCCTTTATCGATTGATTGTGGTTCCAAGGACTTCATCATAATTTAGGAGTTCATTTAAGGAAGATAGAACTTTTATGATAAATCTGTCAAATAACTATTATTATTAGATAATTCATATACTAATTCTAATCATCTACTACTTAGATGATTGGCTTTAGGATATATTTTCTAATAATTTAAAGTAAGTAATATTTGAAAACTTGTTGCTTGATGAGTTCGCATAGATATTTTTCAAGAATTTTTATTTCTTTAAAGGGTTGTAGCCAAGACTGGCTTTATCATAAATGACCTTTTGACTATCAAGTATCATTTGCAGTTTAGTTGAACTAAGAGTGAACTTTTCTACCATAGATTTTAACTTAGCAATTTTATTTTTCAAGTTTAGATTTTCTTGTGTCAAGATCAATTTTTTATTTGAAGTTATTTTATTTTCTTTTAGTAAAGATTGATTCTTTGATTTTAATTCTTTGTTCTTTACCCCTAACTTCTTTAGATCATCAACTAGATCATAAAATACTTTTTGAAGTTTTTCGAAAGTAAAGTCATCAGGAGTTTCAGTGTTTACCTCATTTTTATATGCCATAAGGCATAAGTTGGCTTGCTCATGTGAATCTTCTTCTTCGGAGCTTGACTCATCACTATCACTCCAAGTAGCCATCATAGCCTTTTTCTTGTACTTTTTGGAGCCCTTCTTAAGTTATGGACATTCAGATCTAAAGTGCCCTGGCTTCTTACATTCGTAACAAATAAGGAGCTGCTCCTTATCCTTCTCTTTATTATGTTTTCTTTTTGTAGGTGGCCTCTTCCTCATCCCTTGTCTTCTTTTCTTCAAGAATCTTTTAATCTTTCTAGTAATGAGGGCCATTTCTTCATTTTGCTCTTCATTTTCAGTTCTTCGGATTCCTCATCGAGTTGAGTAGTGGACTTGAGGGCAATTATCCTCTTCTTCTTGATATCTTTTTCTTAATGTTATTTCATGCTTAGCTCGTATGTCATTAGCGATCCTAAAAGCTCCTCTAAGGATAAAATATTCAGATCTTTGGCTTCTTGGATTGCAGTCACTTTGGCCTCCCACGTCCTTGGTAAAGACCTAAGAATTTTTCTCACAAGATCGCTGTTAGAGTAAGACTTATCAAGACTTTTTAGATCATTAATAATATCCACAAAATGAGTAAATATTTCAGTTATTGATTCATCATGCTCCATTTTAAAGAGTTCATATTTGTGCATAAGTATGTTAATTTTTGATTCTTTAACTTGACTAGTGCCTTCATGTGTTACTTCTAATCTATCCCATATTTTTTTAGCTGACATGCATATTGAAATACGATTAAACTCATTAGCATCTAAAGCATAATATAAAATATTCATGCCTTTAGCATTAAGTTGAGCCATTTTCTTGTCAACCTCATCCCATTCTCTTTCAAATTTGATTGATTCTACACTATCAATTATCTTAGTGGGTGTGTGTGGTCCATTAACTATGATACTCCATATTCATAGTCAAGTGTCTGAATAAAAATTTTCATCCAAGCTTTCCAATAGGTGTAGTTTGATCCATTGAAAAGTGAAGGTCGGTTTGTGGACTGTCCCTCGGCTAGTGAAGTACCAACTTGAGTTGCCATAGATCGTTAGCTCTTTGATGGTTAAATCAAAATAGGGTTAGAGCATCGAGCTCTAATACCACTTATTTCCCAGCTATGCAACCCAAGAGGAGGGATGAATTAGATTTTTAAAATTTTAACATTAATTTAGAACTATGAGGATTAAATAACAATGAGCAGGATATATGTAGAGAGTAATTTATGCAAGGTGTAGAAATTAGATGCAAGAATGCAAGTAGATAAAAAAATTTAGAAAGAGAGCAAGTAAGTATAATGCAAACAAACAAGATTTATAGTGGGAATGGTGTCAATCTTGCACCACATCCACTCCCCAAGCTCCTACTTGGGAATTCAAATCTACTAAACCGTATTCAACAAGAATACAACGTCGTTACCTCTGACTCTAGCTATCTCAAGTTAGAACACTTATTTTTCAGGTACAAGCCAATCCAATACAATCTGATTCAAGATTCAGACCAACCTTTCTAAGTTTTGAAATCCTTTCAAAACTAAAGATCAAGATAAAATAGAGTATGTGAGTTAATCACACGAAAATATAAATTTAGCTCCTTTAATGAGCAAGTAAAATTTTAAATGCACTTTACACAATAAAAAAGAAGCTTTTCTAATTTTTCTCAAGATGGTTGAAGACTTGAATGAGCTCTTGAGAGATTGGTGAACTTGAAATAAAAGCTTCTTTAACTTCAAGTGGGCTCTTTGCTTAGGGCTGAAATGAATGCTTGAAGATCTTTATTTATTCTCTCTTTTTAGTACCTTTTATAACTTCAAATGATGGTGAAGAGTAATCTGGACTGAAATAGAGCCATTGGAGATCATTAAATGAGCATTAAATACAGCCAAAATGAGTTGAAAACTAGCCATTGTGGAGTTTTTTCGTCACAGGGGTCGACTCATAGGGTCGACTCATGGGGTCGACTTTTGTGGCACAGAACAGAAAATGACTGTTCTATAATTTTGACGTACATAGCAACAGAGGTCGACTCATAAGGTCGACTCATGCATAGGGGTCGACTCATGGGGTTGACTTAATTGGGTGTGCCAGTCAAAAAATCAGCGTGCCATTCAGCTCCATTTGACATAAGTCGACTCAATTTTATAAACAAGATTTTCTTTCAAAATATATATCAAAAAATATTGAAATTGCCTCCAATAGATCACAAATCTTCTGTTCTTGCTCTTGAGGCTTTCGAGTTAGGACTTAGTAAAATTATGATTTTGCCTCTGAAAAATAATAAATCTTTTTCCAAGCCAAAATCATTAGTAACCCCCCTCAAATGCTTTGTAATCATTAAAATAAATTCAAGGAGCAACAATTAGATTTCAAATCTAGCCAGTAGTGGACCCAAGCTCTTGACCTAATCCTAATCCGATTAGATTAGGTCAGTCCAATTGCACCAATTAATCAGAACTCTTTCTAATTAATTTTTAAATTAAAGTTTTTTAATTTTTATGAGTCCACAAATCAAGATTGATGTCTAATAATATGTCATGACTATCTGAAAGAGATAAAATTTGTTAGGAATACTAAAATTATCCTTCTGTGGTATGTTACCGTGCAATTCAATCTTTCAGTCATACAATATCCCAGACAAGCAATGCATATGGAATCATGTCAAAACTAAATATTCATCTATACATATCTCGATCAGAAGATGATGATTCAGTTGATGATACATTAAATTTTTTTTTCTAATTATTATCTTACTTTGGCCAAAGACTTTCTGAATCATCATCTTGTAAGATCACATTGGATGTTCGCTTCTCTTATTAGGAGTTATTGATCTCTTATTGACCACTCACAACCTCCATACATACTTCACCATATCTAAAATATCCTACACAAGGATCAAAGAATCAAGTTAGAGAATGAACCAAAATATATTCATGTACATAAGGTACCATGGTGATCTTAGGTCTAATGATCACTTGCGCAACTCCCACTAGAGAACAACCTATTGACATATAAATAAAGCTTCATCTGATATTCTCTCATAGGTCAATTCAGTGAACTCATTCTTTAATGAGCACCCACATCCTTTTATTAGTATCACACATAAGTGGTTGTGAGATCAACCACCCTCTCCATTGAGTATACATAGGATGTACCAGTCTTACCGGTATCATTGATCTCTGATTTAATGAACCAGTGACTAAAAATATTTTAGATCAAAATTTTCAAAGATTTAGATCTCACTGGCATGATCTCATCATGGCCATAAAATCATTCTCATAATCTATGAAGTTCATTATAATCTTAAACAAGTATAAGATGTAGCATATAATGAATCAAAGATGTCTAACTTTATTAATAAATAATGTCAAATACATAAGTTTGGAAGATAAAATATAGAAAAGTATCCCATCACATCACATATGTGATTAGCTTATAGGGTATTATTCTTTCATGTGGGCTAAAGGGTTTGAAGCTGACATGATTTAATTGTGAGAGTAGAAGTTCAAGTTAGACTTTTATACTTAAATTTTATATTTGCTCTAGGAAGTTTAAGAAACAAATAAACACCTACTATTTTTTTTGGATCCCTACACTCCTCGGATGTAGAAGCTAAAATCCTAACATGATAATTGAATTTTTAGTGGGTGCTGTGGTTCCATCGATGCTGTATACCTCACCTAACAGTTATTGATAATATGCACACCGATGTGTGGACAACTCTTTATTTAGATGCTTCTTTAAGCATGTTGCAGTAACTTAGTCTCTAAGTTATATGGGCTCACCTAACAGTTGTTGACCACACTCTTTAGTTAAGCCAGATCCATCGTTCACAAGCAGGTGCAAAATCATCATTAGATCCCTTACCTAACAGTTATTGGGCCTAACCCAATCTTTATCTTAGAGCAACTCTTTGCTAATAGAGTGGTTGCGTATTCCTAATGTAACTGAACCACTATGACTAGTCAAGAATAATCAACACCAGTAGCAAGCCTGTACATCTACAATGATGAAAGACTTTTAGACTTAATATTCATGGAGAGATTGAATTTAGATCTCATCTAATCAATCATCAAATACTGATCTAATTGGCATAAGCTAAACCAAACTGCCAAGCAATCATATTCAAGACTCAATCTTTCAAATTGATCAGATAAGTGAAGATTGATGAGAGACTCATCCTTGATGGTCCAAGATCTTATTTAAGTAACTATCTCTCAATTACTTGCCTTAGACACTAATAGGTCAATTGGTCCAAATAGATTCACTTCAGTGAATAAAGCTCAAGCCATTGAGCCGAATTAGATCCTTAGGTTAATCAATTTCAATATATGGGATTTAATTATCTCGATCAACAATAATTGATGATCTAAAGCTCAATTGACCTAATCCTAATCAATACTTAATTTGACTTGATCAATTACTAAATTGATTTGGACCCATTATATTTAAATCAAAATTCTAGATGTAATCTAATTACATAACCTAATTTTTTTGATCTACCCATGACCAAACCCTTATGCACAAACATAAATTTTAGATCTTTTAAAAATTAAATTTCAGATCTAAATTCTTTGCATGAAAGATAAGTTTCTAATCTCAAAATTAATTTTTAGATTCAACATACAAACATATATCTCATATATGCATTCAAAATTCAGATTTAAACTAAAATTCAGATCTTGACATGATATCATATATCTCATATATAATTTATAAGTCAGAATTTAAACTAATTTTAAGATCTTAATATACAATCATACATCTTATATATGAATCATAAATCAAGTTTCAACTAAAATTTAGATTTATACATGCATCCATATATCACATATATGAATTAAAAAATGATCTAGAATAATTTTTAGATCTGTGCATTCATCCATATATCACATATACAAACTAGAAATTAAATCTAAAATAATTTTTAGATCTAAATTAAGCATCCATACATCTCATGTATTAAAAAAAATCAGATTTTGAAATCTTTTTCAAAAGATATATGTCAATTTTATGCATATTAAACTCATGGCTTTGATACCACTATTGAAATTTCATAAGAGTCGTATGCATGTGGATTGCAAAAACTTCTTTTTGAAATAACACAGTAGAATAGAAGATTAAAATTTCTTTTAATGTAAAACATGCATGCATAAGAATAAAGTATGGAGGATCTAATTCATATGCAAAAATTAACACATACTGATTTTATGCTAAAAGTAAATATGTGATCGGATCACATATCTGCTTCGCTAATTCTTTCTTCAAATTTAAATTTGGAAGAAGATGAGTTCTCTTTTAGCCATACAAACATCTGACTTCTATGGGTATCCACTCAAGATTAGTCTGGATTGATCTTCTTTGGTGTAGATCATTTTTCTCTAAGAATGATCTCCCTATGAATCTAAACAAAGCCTGAATTTGTGATTAACCCTTTGATCTTTTTCCTGATCTTCTTTTTTTTTTTTTTTCTTGATCTTCTTCTCTTAATCTTGAAGCAATCAAGATATGAAAACTAGTAAGGAAGAGGAACTTCCAAACTACTTTTGGGCATGGAAGATGGTGGACATCCAAGGGCTTGGACATGTGAACCAATAGGGAAGAAGAGAGAGGATGTGGGGGGCTATTTGGAGGCTTAAAGTGTTAGATGTATGTCGTAAAGGCCAATTATTGACTGACATATTTTTATTCTATGATACATATTGGTACTTAAACTATTGATTTAATCAATAAAGGGTCAGTTTTTTTTTTCCATTCGAGTGTTATGTATCTTTGAATCATCCTTGAAATTGATGTTACAATACATATTCTCAAAAATTGAGAATTAAAGGCATGTATGATCGATTCCTAAATTACTTTCAGTCATAGAATAGTCATGGGGGTGGTGATCCTTTCAGATAGACTGGCGCACGGTTTATTTTTTTTAAAATAAATGAGTTTTTAATCACAATATAGAGATACTGAGCGAAAAGTAAGAATAGTTATTAGAGAACAACTAGTACTGAGCGTGACCATACGAGAGATTACATAGATTTCTATTCGATCGTCAGTGATTATCTCGATGCTGTTATTGTATGTCTGATCTTTTGACCTGTGGTATCACAGTTGCTTACAGTAAGACTACTATAGTTTGACTACACATAAACATTAACTTGATTATGAGTTTTTGTAGTAGATGTTGTTTCAGTTGGTTGAGCTGTACGAGCAACATGTGCATCTATATGGGATCTATTGACCTAGATAGAGAGGAGTAGTCCTATGAGATTTGAGAAGCTGAGTTCATAAATCTATGATCATAGCAGTGTGATTGATGAAAAAGAGTTTTCATTTAGTATCACTAATGGACTTGAGCAGATCGAATTTATCATATGACTGAAGATGAGATTTGACGAATTATCCATGACCTACCATCTAATCGGAACTCACGATAGAAAGACTATATCATACAATAACTACACCTAGACGTTCTTTTTTAGTATTGCTAGGTTGTCACTACGTATTGCTAGATGTTACTGATAGATTGTAAGAGCTCAATAAGATCATTTTGGATCAATGATCCTAGTCGAGTTAGAGTGAAATTATTCTGATCTATTGAAAGGAGTTTCAGTGATACCTATGATAGAGATCATGATATATCTCACTATCAGATAGAATTAAACCTATGGGATCACACATAAAGGAAGAAGATCTGGATTTATTATAATTAGACTTATGAAGCACCAATTAATATGGATTTAAAAAAATCCTATTAGGTTCATGTTAATCTTGCTAGCACCTGGGTGAACACAGTTTCTCTTGTGATTGATTTTTATCAATTTGTATATTTAATTTGAACCTAATTAAATTTAATTCAATAAGATTCAATAATTGGATATTTAATTTATCATTTGGATTAAATCAAGAAAGTATTTTTTGATTTTATTAAGAACCCTTGAAGAGAATTTATGAAACCATGTGGACTGATTTATGCATCTAATTAGGTCCCATATGATGGGATGCCTAGAGTAGGGTAAGGTTTTGGATGAGTAATCGATGGCACCCCATTTATTTGCTTTAATTATATTATAGCTAGAATTCTAATGTGATTAGAATGAGGGATCCTAATTTTATTAGGACATTCTTAAGTTGTCTATATAAAATTCCCTAACCCTTTAGTTGTGATGTAACCTCTCTTCCTTCCACCTTGCTGCCACCTTTCACTAGGCCCATGCCTCTTCTTCTCTTTCTCTCTCTAGCCCATTCCTCTCCTCTCTCTAGGCATCCTTCTTGGAGCCAATAGAGAGTGGGCGGCATCAAGGATGTGGGTCAATTGTTGGAGCCACTTGTTTGGTTCTTGTTTCCTTTGCTCTCAAGTTTGTTGAGAGTTAGTTACAACCAATTCTTAGTTGTTGTTCTTCTTGATTAGTTGAAGGATCAAGAAAAGTTTTTATTTTCTTCAAGAATCAAGAAAGAAAGATCAAAAGAGTTCACAATTAATAGCCTCTCCAGGCTTGGTTCAAGCCTATTTAGGCTTTGGTTCAGGTAAGCAAGATCCAAGAAAAAATCATTAAGATCGATCCTGTGGATATCCATTGAGGTAGGATACTTATACTACTGATTTAAAACCTATCCAGGCTCAGATCCATAGATTGAATTGAATTCAACCCCGGTTACAGATTTGAAGCAAAAGAAAAATGATTTAAGTATGTGAATTGATTACAAACTTTCATTTGTTATTCCTAAAATTAGTTTATGTTAATTTCAGCATATGAACTAAATCTATAGATACTTTCATATGATAAATGCATACTAAGATTAAAAGTATTTTAATCTGATATTTTCACTATATTTTGGATTTAGAAAAATTTTGAAATGCACATGTACTAGTGCCTATAGAAAATTCAACAATGGTATCAGAGCCACATATTCATATATATAAAAGTAGCATAAAAATTTTAAAAAAATTAAAAATTTTAATTTTAGATTATACATGAGATGTATAAGTTTATGTTCAGATCTAAAAAATATTTTAGATCTAATTTTTATTCATATATGTGATATATAAAAGCATGCATAGGTTAGTAATTAAATTTTTGTGATTTAAATTTTTTGTATATACGATATATGATGGTATGCTTAGATTTAAAAATAATTTTAAATTTTTTTTTTTAATGTATATGATATATGATTGCATGCATGTTCTAAAAGTATTTCAAGAATCAAAAACTTACTTTTTATACAATTAATTTAGATATGAAATCTGTATTAATGATCTAAAATTAATGTGTGCATGAATTGTTAGGCATGGGTAGTTTTACATTAGATCAATAAATTGTATCTTAGATTACAATAAGATCATATTGGGTTGAAATCAATGAAAGAAAACTGCCTTTTTCCTATGTAGGATCTTTCAGATTTCACCAAATCTGGGATGGAATAAATTTTATATTTTTTATCCTATGCTATTTCAGATCTAATATCTATTAAATCTAATTTTATTATCTGATATTTAAAATATAAAATTAAATCTAAAAGTATGAGAAATATAGACATAACTCAAGGGTAATCTAATTATCCTGTAGATGATCGCAGCACTGCCTGAGGTTCTGATGTAGCCATGCAAGTGCCTGGCCACTATCAATATCCACTCTGATAGGATCTAGAACATCTTCTCCTCATGATTCTATGCTCCAAAAATCAGATCAATATCTGATTTGGAAGTACTTCAGAACTCCTTCTAAAGTTGGAGCAGCAGCCTGTCGAAGATGTCCTGTAGCCTTCTGTTCTAGGCATCACCATGCTTTGTACCTTTGCCAGATGAATGTCCAACTTCTTGGACGTGAATAGGAGAGAAAGGAGAGTAGGGAGGATATGGAGAAGAGAGGAGGGGGCAGCACCTAATAGGTTTTTTGCATAAAACAAGTTCTATCTCGAAACCCTAGGTGCAGCAGGGTTTATATAGATCCTGTATGCTGCGTAGTGCCACATCATTCGACTAATAAAAAATTTTCAATAAATTCTGAAAAAATTCTGATTGGTGGAGTGATGTCATATGATCACATCAGATAAGAATCCCCATGCTCTCTCCTATGTTGGCGCCAACATTGGATAAGCACAAATAAGGTGGCGCCAAAGAGTTCAAGTTTATCAGGACTCTTTGGTTCTTATCCATTTGGGGCGCCCACTTAAATCCAATTGAGCTCACACCATAATCTGATTATGGCATCCAATTTGAAGTGGTTTGGACATATGGATACTCTACAAAAATCCTTCAATAAATCCTCTTCAGTTTAAGACCCATATGTCAACTTTTGACAGATGTCCTAAAATAAAATTGACAGGTGCTAGAAATTAGCAGGTGTTGTCTTAAATTTATCTCATGAATTAAGACAAGCCTTTTCTGAGCTGGACAAGCTTCAATTAGATTGAGAGAAATCTTTCCAAAATTTTTTGGATAAGCCAGATCACATTTGACTTAGTAGAGATAGAAAAGATTACACGAAGAGAAAGTTAGACTTAATTGAGTGCTAGCACGATTTCCTTGAACCTAATTGGATCTTATCCAAACCAATTGGGATAGCCCAATTGATGACATCCAGACCCTAATCCTTATTTGTGTGACCCAGTTAGGTTTAATTCTGTATGGTAATGAGACATGTCATGATCTCATCATCGACATCATCGAAACTTCTTTCGATGGTCTAGAACTCTTCTGATTCAGACAATTAGAATGATCGATCATCAAAATCATTCTAATTGCTTCCAAAATCCATCAGTGACACCTAGCAGTATATGGTGGCAACCCATCAGAACTGAAGATGAACCTCTTGGTGTAGCTACCTGTGTGATTGAGTTCCTCTATCACGAGTCCCGACTGAATTAGGGTTAAGGTGAACTCGTCAAACCCAACATCAGTCATATGAATCAATCGATCGATCCGAGTCCGATGTGAAACCCAATGAAAAACTCTTTTCTATTATTTCACTCTGCCATGGCCATGGGCTTAAGGGCTCGATCTTTCGATCATCATAGGACTACTTCTCTCATCTACCGAGGTTGATAGATCCCATCTTGGAGAAATCTGGTTCCTACAATGGATATACTACAGCCAACATACACCTCAGGATTTTGAATGGCTAGAAGACTGAGTTATGGTGTAGTCAAACTATAACATACTCAAGGTGAACCATCGATGCACCTTAGGTCAAAGAACTAGACACACAACTGCAGCATCAAGCTAGTCATCGACGAGAAGGTAGACTTCCTTATGACTGCTGAGGTGGTCACGCTCAGTACTCTCGTTCTCAATGAATACCTGTACTCTCACTCCAGTATCTCCACACCATAGACTCAAGAATCATCTATCCTAAGGAAGCGATCATACACCAATCTTTCGGATCGATCACCATCCTCATGATGATCCTATGATCAGGAGCAGTTTATGAGTTAGTTATGTAAATTCATGTCTTAAATTTTCAACTCTTAAAAATATGAATTTACATTCCCACTAACTCAAAGGATGTATCACAGACACAATGTACACAATGTGATAGAAGAATAACCCTTTTATTCATTTATAGTCAAAATTATAAATTTGCCCTTAGTTTGGTACAGGAATGTGTCAGCCGATCTGGCATCTAGGGCACACATCTAACAAACTCCCACTTGACCTAATGTCAATTGGCTACATATCTAAGTCCCATCTTCTCAAGGTGGGCTTTGATCTTCTGTTGGCCTAATGGCTTAGTCAGTGGGTCTGCCACATTATCTGTGGAGTCGACTCTCTTAACCTCGATATAACCTTTTTCGAGGTAATCACGGATCAGATGGAATCGCCGCTCGATGTGCTTGGACTTCTGATGAGACTTTGGCTCCTTAGCTAGGGCTATGACACCATTATTGTTGCAGTAAAGAGGAATGACATCCGATGACATTACTCCAAGCTCTGCGGTAACCTTTTTGTACCAGAATGCCTCCTTTGTAGCTTCCGATGCAGCAATATACTCTGCCTCCATGGTGGAATCTACAATTACCGTTTGCTTGAAACTCTTCCAGCTAACTGCACCACCATTGCAAATGAACAGACTTCCAGATGTCGACTTTCGATCATCTATATCAGACATAAAGTCTGAGTCTGTATATCCCTAAATCTGAAGTTCTCCATTCTCAAAGACTAGAAATATATCCTTAGTCCTTCTCAAGTACTTAAGGATACATTTCACAGAAGTCCAGTGCTCTTCATCTGGATTCGACTGATATCTGCTTGTGACACTCACAGCATGGGCTATATCAGGTCGTGTACATAGCATGGCATACATGAGGCTCCCTATTATCGAAGCATAAGGGATCTTGCTCATGCATTCAATCTCCTCAGGTGTGCTAGGGCACATCTTCTTGGAGAGATGAATGACATGTCTAAAAGGCAATAAATCTCTTTTGGAGTTATCCATGCTAAACCTTTTTAGCACCTTCTCTATGTACATCTTCTGTGAAAGTCCCAGCATCCTATTTGGTTTATCTCTATAGACCTTAAATGGGAGTACAAGAGCCTTTTTATAGGTGTTAGGAGGGATGAGTTTTATATGGTTTTCTGATGTGGGACTAAAGAAAATACTAAGAACTAAAAGATGGATGGATGAGATGGAAAGATCACAAGCAGATAAAGAAAATACAAATTCTTCCTCTTGAAGTATTTTCAAGTATCATATTTTTTCCTTTTAACGAGCATCTGTTTGTCTGTTCATGTCCACCAGCAAAAACTCCCCGCACCCCACCATGCCGCGTGCCCGCACTCGCCCGCGCTGCCCGTGCACGCCCACGCCAGCGCTGCCGCGATGCCGTGTGCGCGTTAGCTGTTAGGAAGCACTCCCTTTTTTTTATTACCAAAAAGAAACTTTTATTTCTTTAAAATGATGCCTATATCCTTTTTGGATTCCTTGCATAATATCTTCATTTTCTATAATACCGTATGCATCCTTCTTTTATTTTAATTTTGTTTTAAGTCTAATTTTCTTCGAACTTTAGTCTTTTTGATCTATGAATCGGACTCTTTATATCGACGATCATCTTTCCTGTAAAATATAAAAAAAGCATCAAATTCTTAATAAATAAAATAAATTAACTATAATTTTTTACTTTAAATGACTTAAATTAAGTGTTTATCACACCCTCCAACTTGAATTTTGCTCGTCCTCGAGTAAAATAGATATATCAGCATTATGTACTGACTTGATCTTGAATCAAAAGTTAGGTTAGGCATCCCAAAAGGTAGATGATACCTGATCAGATCATTAAAGAGATACTTCATTGGATTATCAATTTGACCTAATTAGTGGCTGAGTATTAACTAAAGAAATTTCAAAAGCTTTTCTTTCACCAACTCCCCACTTTACTCTTTAAATCCTCTAACTTAATGTGAGATAGGTTTATTATCTTCTTGCAATTTAGTCTCCTTATTATCCATTATTTTTTTAACATTGCCCACCTTTTTATACGAACCACAATGCTTACTTAGACGAAAGGGCCCGGTTACTCCGTAGAAAACCAATATATATTTTTTTTATTTTTTTAAAGTAAATTTTAAGAAAAATTTTTGCATACCTCGACCTTCCACCCAATCTCTCATGAAGTAGATTCTTTATTGAGATTAATAAGAAGAGGGTTGTAGAATCACTCCTAAAATTTAGTCTAGTCTAAATCCTACCATTCATTGGATTTTCTTAATAATTTATTCCTCAATATCTCTAAAATTATCTTGACCATTAATCATTCATTGATTAGGATGCCTAATTGACTCTTAATCAAAATAAAATTTGGATACACAAAACTAATTATTTTTGGCCATACTCGAGGATTTGATTAATTTTCTTCCCCCCCAACTTAATCTATATTATCCTCAATGGAGTAGGAAAGCAAAGAAAATAAAAGGAGAGAGTGCACCTGGGATAATTTTGCTTCGGAAGTTGAAGATAGCTTCATTGATTAATAGGCTCTTGTTCTAAATTTCTGCAGCTGCAGTAAAGTAAAAAAAAAATATGAATCATTGGGTAGCCTCCCAACAAGTGCTAAATTTTACATCTTCAGCCAGACGTCAAGTTTATTGACAGACTCTTTCATACAGAGCGATCCTTTATTCTTAAAAAAAATAAAGATCAGTTAAAACAAAATAAAAAAAAATTGGGTTGCCTCCTAAAAAGTGCTAAGTTTAACGTCTTCAGTCAGATGCTAAAAGAGTGTCTATCCTATTCCTGCTTGAATCTTAACATAAGTGTCGATCCCTCTTTCAGAAATAATATGTCCTAATACAATTCCTTTCCGCACCATGAAATGGCTCTTTTCCCAACTTAGGATAAGATTTATCTCTATACACCATTTAAGAACTTTGGAAAGATCATGGAGACAATCCTCAAAGGTGGTTCCAAACACAAAAAAATCATCCATAAAAACTTCAAGATATTTATCCACCATATCCAAAAAAATGGCCAGTATGCACCGTTGAAATGTAGTGGGTGCATTGCAGAGCCCGAATGGCATACGCCAAAAAGTGAAGGTGCCATAGGGGTAGGTGAAGGTAGTCTTTTCTTGATCATCCGAAAATACAGGTACCTGATTGTACCCTGAATAACCATCAAGAAAATAGAAGAAACTTTATCCTGCTAACCATTCTAAGATTTGGTCGATGAAGGGCAATGGAAAATAGTCCTTCCTAGTAACGGCATTTAGTTTTCTATAATCTATGCATACTCGCTATGCAAATGATATGCGAGTGGGAAGCAGTTCACCTTCTTCGTTCTCAACCACAGTAATACCTGATTTCTTAGGTACTACTTGAGTGGGACTGACCCATTTACTATCGGATATGGGGTAGATGATTCCAACATCTAACCACTTTACCACCTCTTTCTTTACTACTTCATGCATGTTTGGGTTCAATCTTCTCTGCATATCTCGATGGGGTTTGGCATTTGTCTCAAAATGAATATGGTGCATGCAAATGGAGGGGTCAATTCCTTTTAAATCAGCAATGGACCAACCGATATCCTCTTTGTGTTCTTTCAGAATACCAACTAATTATGTTTCCTGATTAGGGGTCAAGTCTGATGCAATGATTGCCGGAAGGGTATCATTGGGTCCTAGAAATACATACTTGAGCATAGCAGGAAGGGGTTTCAATTCTAACGTTGGTGGTGATTCTAAAGATGGGACTATTGGTGTACTAGCTAATGTGGGCAATGGCTCATACTTGATTGTCCATGGAGGAGTGGTTTTATCGTGTGGTGTATCCAACAAGGTGTTAACTTCTTTCATATATCCCTCAAAGTCATACACTCCAAAGTGAGCCAAGCAAGTATCTAAGGGGTCTGGTGCTAGAATTATGGGTGTTGCATCTTCTATAATGTCTTCTAGTATATCTACTTCGAAGCAACTATCCATTGATGGTCCTTGGGAAGCACCAAACACATTCAGTCTCAGTTTCTTATTCTCAAACGATATGTCCATGACTCCTGTCCTACAATTAATGCATGCATTTACCGTAGCTAGGAAGGGTCGTCCTAAGATAATGAGAATTTGTCTTGGGTTGCCACTTAGTTTCATGTCGAGAACTAGAAAATCAACTGGAAAGTAAAACTCATCTACCTTGACCAAGACATCCTCAAGCATTCCACGTGGTTCCTTAATTGATCTGTCGGCTAACTGCAGTGTGACTGAAGTGGATTTCAGTTCTTCGAATTCAAAAAGTTCATACACCGAACTAGGTAAAAGATTCACACTTGCCCCTAGGTTCAGAAGAGCTTTTTCAATGTGATAATCTCCTATAACACAGAAAATGATGGGGGCTCTTGGGTCCTTAAGCTTTGGAGGACTGGCATGTTGGAAGACAGAACTAGCCTGTTCAGTGAGGCATACTTTCTTTGGGATTTGTGATTTAGATTTATATTTTTGGGTGCACAAATCCTTCAAAAATTTGGCATAAGCAGGGACCTGTTTGATTGCGTCTAGAAGGAGAAGATTAATTTGGACTTGCTCCAACATCTCATCAAGTTTTTCTCCCTTCTTATTTGCAGGAATAGGGGCTTTCAGGGCATCTAGAAATGGGACTTTAGGCAAGTAAGATGATTCCGGTGCAGTTGGTTCATTATCTATTTTAAGGTCCTCCTTGTTCTTGGGTGATTTGGCTTCGGTTAGAGGTTTAGGGTCGGTCTCATTGGTTTTACTAGTGTGTTCAATGACCTTCCCACTTCTTAGAGTCATGATTGATTTGGCATGTTCAGAAAAAGCTTATGGGGTATTAGAGCTCTCAATCATAAATTGCCCTCTTGGGTTGCTCTCGGGTTGGCTAGGTAATTTTTCTCCTTCCCTCCTACTGAATGCAGTCACTAGTTGACCTATTTGGATCTCTAGCTTAGCAATGGATTGTGTGTGGGAGTTAAGGGTCTGAGTGTTGACTTCTAATCGTTCTAATACTTTCAAAACTTTTTTCTCAAAAGCTGAGCTGTGACCAGTAGTAGACGGTTGAGGAGCATTTTGAAATTGATGGTATGGTCCATGCCTATATGTTGGGTCCTGATATTGAGGTCGAGGTGCGGCAGGGCCAACCACTGGTTGTGGTCTCCAGGAATAATTTAGATGGTTTCTCCAGCCAGGGTTATAAGTGTTTGAATATGAATCATTTCCTGATCTACGAGCTTGTTGGACTTGAGCTTGCTGAACCTGCTCATGCACAAACTCAAGAAATTAAGGTGCGGCTAGACATTCACTAACAAAATGGTTCGGACTTGCACACAATGCACAAACTTCTTGGATTGGGTTAGGTGGAATCGAGGATTGTCCAGTATTTAGAAGATGGTCTAATTTTTGAGACAGTTCATCTACCTTACTGTGGATATCCATGATGTTTTCAATCTGATAAATTCCACTTCTTTTTTGTTGAAACATGGGTTGTTCTCTAGAGGAGGCAGACATATGATGTAGAAAATTCTCACTAAGTGTTTCAAAGAGCTGCTAGGCTTCATCCTCACTCTTTAGCATGAATGTCCCACCACATGATGCATCAACCATTTGTCGGTGTTTCTCCGATAGACCATCATAAAAACATTGACAAAGTTGCCATTTAGGGACAGCATGGCGTGGATATTTACGAATGAGGTCCCTTAACCTTTTCCATGTCTCATGAAAAAGTTCACCCTCCAATTGGGAAAAACTAGTGATAGCTTTTCTAATTTGATTTGTTTTTCCAATTGAAAAGTATTTCTTGAGAAATTCTCTCTGAAGATGATCCCAAGTTGAAATGGTTGTAGAGTTTAAGGAGTTTAACCAATGCTTGGCTTTGTCCTTAAGTGAGAAAGGGAACAGTTTCAACCTAAGGGCATCATCGAAGAAGTTTTGGATTTTTACTGTGGAATAAATTTCAAAAAATTCATCCAAGTGTTTGTATGGGTCCTCGTTACTAAGTCCATAGAATGATGGTAACATTTGAATAATGCTAGACTTAATCTCATATTGGGTAGCTTCTACTGGAGGTGCTTGAATGCATGGAGAGTAGGTATACGAGGATGGAGTGAAATATTCTCTCAATGAGCGTGGAGGATCCTCACCAGGTGTAGCCATGTTTCTAACTCGGATAGTCCTAAGAGTCTTTTCTAATTCTTCGTCTAATGGTTGCAAGTCGGGTTTTAGTGATCGTCGACCTAACATGCAACTAAAATGTCTATATCCTAGTCTGTTAAAGATTTTTTTTTTTTTAAGAGGAAAGAAAAAGAGAGAAAAGAGTTCTAAAAAAGAGAACCTAAGAAGTCCTAAAACTAATAGAAAAATTAGTTGTGATTAGATTTTAATTACAATCAAGTTAGCATGTAGTGGACTCTCTATCCTAAAATTACCCTAGTTCTAGACAGCTCCTAACTTAGTTAGCCTTCAAGCCCTCCAAGTCAGAGCTTGACCAACCAACTGGCCAGGTAATTGTAAGGTTGGTGGGAGTCCCCCCGTTGCTTTCCTTAGACACCAATTAAATTGGCCAGGTCAGCGAACGGAACCAATTAAAAACCACCTTCCTTCAGGCCCAGTCATCCTGCAAACCACTTGCCTAGACACCAGCTAGCTGACCAAGTCTAACTTGGTTCAACTCTCAAGGTCACTTGTCCTAATGAGCTCAAAATCCTTAGGGGTCAACGTCTAATTAATTTTAGATTAAGGTCTAGATTATGCAAATGCAAGGGAGTGATTTGTGGGCCAAGAAAGGGTGATCAAATCTTCACCTTATTTTAGTTAATGGGTTGCACCCTTAAAGTTAATTATGGAGATGCAACGCAAAGAAACAAGGTGTCCAATCAAGTTAGAAATTTTTATATTTGAGGTTACGCAATTTTAGTTAAGTGTTATGAAATGTCAGTGGCTTTTTTTTTTAATTCAACCATACCAAGATCCCCGACAATGGTGCCAAAATTTGATGTGTAATCATTGATAGCACCAAAAATAATTCTACTCATTACGTAGGTAGGATGAGTCGAGATCGTATCCTCAGGGACCTTGGGCTAAGTTGAGATTGCAAAATAAAAGAAAGAAGCATTATTTTTGATTTAGAAAATAAATTATCTTAAAATTGATGTAATTAGAAAATAAAGAGCTCGGGAGTTTTGAATTAATTTTGCACAGCAGAGTTGTATCTCTTTTTTAATTAATAGATGCGATTAATCTTAAGAAAAATATCTATCTTTCCTCGACACACTCCGTACCCATAGATCACGATGTGTCTCCAAAAAGTACTAGGTAAACAATTCTTCTTTCTTCGGCACGCCCCATACCCATAGATCACGGTGCATCTCCAGAAAGTAAAAGTTGTTCCTAATATTAATCTAACAGGAAAGCATAAATAAAAGCATATGAAAGAGAGTAAATAAAGAATTCATAATGATTTAAATAAAAAATATAATCTTTATTGCATATAAAGAAATATAAAAAAATTTAGAACAATAAATCCACTCTGTATCGTTACAAAATTTTTTCTCCACTCCCGAGACTGCTAACTTAGCTGCTCATGAAGTAGTTCCTTTCTATTCCTCTATACAAGGCTCTAAAAGAATTTCTGGGCTCTCTCTCAAATGGGAGTACAAGAGCCTTTTTATAGGTATTAGGAGGGATGAGTTTTACATAGTTTTTCGATATGGGACTAAAGAAAATACTAAGAACTAAAAGATGGATGGATGAGATGGAAAGATCACAAGCAGATAAAGAAAATATAAATTTTTCTTCTTGAAGTATTTCCAAGTATCATATTTTTTTCTTTTAATGAGCATCTGTTCGTCTGTTCGTGTCTGCCAGCAAAAACTCCCCGCACCTCGCAATGCCACGCGCCCGCGCTTGCCCGCACTGTCCATGCACACCCACGCCCGTGCTGCCATGATGTCATGCGTGCGTTAGCTATTAGGAAGTGCTCCCTTTTTTTTTTATTACCAAAAAGAAACTTTTGTTTCTTTAAAATGATGCCTATATCCTTTTTGGATTCCTTGCATAGTATCTTCATTTTCTATAATACCGTATGCATTCTTCTTTTATTTTAATTTTATTTTAAGTCTAATTTTCTTCAAACTTGAGTTTTTTTGATCTATGAATTGGACTCTTTGTATCGGTGATCATCTTTCCTATAAAACATAAAAAGAAGTATCAAATTCTTAATAAATAAAATAAATTAACTATAATTTTTTACTTTAAATGACTTAAATTAAGTGTTTATCATGGTTCTTCCTCATTCTTGATGAAACCAAATATTTTGATCACATCATTGAAATGAGTATTCCAACTTCGAGATGCTTGCTTAAGTCTATAAATGGACCTTTGCAGTTTGCAGACCTTGTGATCATCATCACTGGATGTGAAACCAAGCGGCTGTTCCATATAGATATCTTCCTCAAGATATCCATTTAAGAATGCCGTTTTTATGTCATCTGCCATATTTCATAATCGAAATAGGCTGCAACAGCAAGCAATGTGCGGATGGATTTTAGCATGGCTACGGGCGAGAAGGTATCCTGATAGTCAATGCCTTCATGTTGACTATAACCTTTCGCTATGAGTCTAGCCTTGAATGTCTCCACATTCCCATCTGCACCTATCTTTCTCTTGAAGATTCATTTACACCCAATAGGTACTATCGGTGCAAAAATCTGCCTGCATCGGAGAAGCTGGAGTCGAGGGAGTCGCGGTCACCGTCGGGACTTGCAAAATAAATCTAAACCGGAGGTGGGGTTGCTCCGACAAGACCCTCCGATGCTCAAGTCAATTCTCTGCCTCAACAAGAATGGAGTGCTCGAACAAAAATTTTAGCAGAGTTTTGGGATAGAAAATAGAGCTTAGAGAATAACGTATCTGGGGTCCCCTTTTATAGACAGGGGGAGCAGAGTATTGATAGCGACTGTTTATGATCGCCTCGTCATGGGCTGTACGCGGCTAGGAGGAATTAATCATGAAGAGTAATAGGGTGGAGTCGTGGCTGTCATCATGGCTCGCCATGTGGAATCAGTTGCGGGGAGTGGAGCGACGTCCGTTATCGTGACTCGCTAGAGAGTCGTGGAACTGCACAGAGTATCCATTGCAGAAAGTGGAGCAGAATCGTGGCCATTACTGCGGCCTGCCAGGGAGTAATGGAGCCACGTAGGATCCGCTGCAGGGAGTGGAGCAGAGTCGTGGCCGTTACTACGGCCTACCAGGGGGTCCAGACTTGTCGGGTGAAGTTTGGTTGGAGTCTGATTTCCACAGAAGCCCAGATGGGGATCATTTGTTGAGGAACCTAGGCCGAGACCTTCAGCAGGAGTTCAGGGTGGAAGTCCGACTCCCGTGGGAGCCCGGACAAATCTTACCTGTAGCTGGAGTCGGAGGTGAAGTCTGGCTCCCGTAGGAGCTTGGACGAAGTCTTCCTGCAATTGAAGTTGGAGACGGAGTCTGGCTCCCATAGGAGTCCGGACGAAGTTTACCTGCAGTTGAAGTTGGAGACGGAGTTTGGCTCCCGTAGGAGTCCGGACGAAGTTTACCTGCAGTTGAAGTTGGAGATAGAGTCCGGCTCCCATAGGAGTCTGGATGAAGTTTACCTGCAGTTGAAGTTGGAGACAGAGTCCGGATGAAGTTTACTAGCAGTTGAAGTTGGAGACGGAGTCCGGCTCCCATAGGAGTTCGGATGAAGTTTGCCTGCAGTCGAAGTTGGAGACGGAGTCCGGCTCCCGTAAAAGTCCGGACAAAGCCCTCCTATAGTTGGAGTTGGAGACGAAGTCCAGCTCCCGTAGGAGTTCGGACGAAGTTTACTTGCAGTTGAAGTTAGAGATGGAGTCCGGCTCCCGTAGGAGTCCAGACGAAGTTTACCTGCAGTTGAAGTTGGAGACGGAGTCTGGCTCCTATAGGAGTTCGGACGAAGTTTACCTATAGTTGAAGTTGGAGACGGAGTCTGGCTCCCGTAGGAGTCCGGACGAAGTTTACCTGCAGTTGAAGTTGGAGATGGAGTCCGGCTCCTGTAGGAGTCCGGACGAAGTTTACCTGTAGTTGAAGTTGGAGACGAAGTCCGGCTCCCATAGGAGTTTAGATGAAGTTTGCCTGCAGTCGAAGTTGGAGATGGAGTCTGGCTCCCATAGGTGTCCGGACGAAGCCCTCCCGTAGTTGGAGTTGGAGACGAAGTCCGACTCCCGTAGGAGTTCGGACGAAGTTTACCTGCAGTTGAAGTTGGAGACGGAGTCCGACTCCCATAGGAGTTCAGACGAAGTTTGCCTGCAGTCAAAGTTGGAGACGGAGTCCGGACGAAGCCCTCCTATAGTTGGAGTTGGAGACGAAGTCCGGCTCCTATAGGAGTTCGGACGAAGTTTGCCTACAGTCAAAGTTGGAGATGGAGTCTGGCTCCCGTAGGAGTCCGGATGAAGTTTACCTGCAGTTGAAGTTGGAGACAGAGTCTGGCTCCCGTAGGAGTCCGGACGAAGTTTATCTGCAGTTGAAGTTGGAGACGGAGTCCGGCTCCCGTAGGAGTTCGGATGAAGTTTGCCTGCAGTCGAAGTTGGAGATGGAGTCCGGCTCCCGTAGGAATCTAGATGAAGCCCTCCTGTAGTTGGAGTTGGAGACGAAGTCCGGCTCCCGTAGGAGTTCGGACGAAGTTTACCTACAGTTGAAGTTGGAGACGGAGTCCGACTCCCGTAGGAGTTCGGACGAAGTTTGCCTACAGTCGAAGTTGGAGACGGAGTCCGGCTCCCGTAGGAGTTCGGACGAAGCCCTCCTATAGTTGGAGTTGGAGACGAAGTTCGACTCCCGTAGGAGTTCGGACGAAGTTTGCCTACAGTCGAAGTTGGAGACGGAGTCCGGCTCTCGTAGGAGTCCGGACGAAGTTTACCTGCAGTTAAAGTTGGAGACGGAGTCCAGCTCCCGTAGGAGTCCGGACGAAGTTTACCTGTAGTTGAAGTTGGAGACAGAGTCCGGCTCCAGTAGGAGTTCGGACGAAGTTTGCCTGCGGTCAAAGTTGGAGACGGAGTCCGGCTCCCGTAGGAGTCCGGACGAAGCCCTCCTGTAGTTGGAGTTGGAGATGAAGTCCGGCTCCCGTAGGAGTCCGGACGAAGTCTCCCTGTCGCCGCAGGTCGGACGTCGGTGGAATCCCCGTGGGGTCACTCCTGACACGAACATCGACTGGGGGGGTTTTACACCCAACACCAGTCCCCCTACTTTCGAGTTCGTGCTTCGAGCGAAGGAAGTACAAAAAATTTTCACAGCCGAAGTCATTTCCTTGAATTCTGCACACGACCGCCCTCAAAAATCTTGGCATTTAATGTGCGCATGCTGGAGCCTTTTTTCGATTAGGGCGATCCAAAAAGTCCTTTCAGAACTTCCACCAGGGCGTAATCCTAAGCATCATGCCATAGTGGTCCACGAATGATCAACCCTATGCCACGGTGAGTGGGACACGTGGCGGGCATTGGTTGGCCTAGGGATATCTGCCACCATAACTGCACCAGGCCCCGTTGCTTATTCAAGCCTCCGCCTTTACTCCAGGGGCTTCACTTCGCCTGAGGGTCGATACCTTTCTTCCGCCTGAGAGTTTAGCCACTCAACTGCTCCATCGGTGCCCTTTTCGACTCCGAGCACCCTTCGCACCAGTCTTCGCCATCCCCGCCGGCTCTCTGCCTTCAGTCCCCCCGCCTCTCCAAGGAGTTCTCCCGTCGGGGCCCCCGCCCCGGAGGCCAACCTCGAGAGGATGCCACGGACCAAGAGGAGTGTGAGGAGGAAAACAGCGGCCTGCGAGTTCTCCAGCTGTCAAACTGTCACCGAGGGTTCCCGTCGCCTTAAAAGGGGCTCGAGGGAGAATTTCTTCAACAACAGGGGTTTAATAACGGGGACCACCGATGAGGGCGTTCTGCTCGAGAATTTCAGACTAGCCGAATAGGGCGACACCGATCAAGGGGGCAGAGTTGTCGTCACAAGCTGTGGCGGGATTCTTGACGTCGTCGGGACCGAGGGACCAGAAGCGGTCGGCACCGACGGTGGGGTAGTAGAACTTGTTACGGGGACGGTGGAAGTAGTGCATGCCAACCTTGCCGGAGTACCTAGGATGGTGGTTGTCGTGGAGCACACGGTGGTGGCGCATGCCTCTGGTGCCATCGCGGCCTCCGGGATACCTCCAGTTCTTCTTGAAGCAGGTCGTCGTCGCCGCTGCTGTTGCCTTCGCTGCCCCCTGAATTCTATCCCATCCTTTTCCCCCTAGAATTTTGGTTTCGGTGATGGAGCAGAATGAGGCGAGGGGCGAGAGTCGAGAGACTTATCACACGTACTGAAAAATACTGCTGAGAAGGATGGAACCGGGAAGAAAAGTCGACAGCTTGAAGTGGTCTCTGGTGTATCCCTTTCAAGTCTTGTAGTAATGTTTTCTTTTTCTGGCCCTCCGGGTCTTGTAACGTACATCTTGTTAATCGAAAAATAAGAAAAAGATTTTGTTACTTCGTCCGCACTTTGCGTCGAATTGCTGCCTGCTGAACTTCTTTCCTTTACCGTTGTTATTGTTGTATTCCCTTTTCTCTCTTTCTTTCCCCCTTTCTCTTTTTTTTTTTTTTTTTTGAGGTCGTCCGGAGGTTACTGGTTGTGGCCACATCGGCTCACCTTTTCAGTCATCCTTCTTCTTCAGCCTTAATGGCTCTATAATGCATATTTAATAAATAATATGAGAAGAGAATTTCCTACTACCTCTTTTACTCATGTGTTGAACTCATGTGTTGAATTATCGCTTGCCGTGCTTCTTTCGGCCTTTGTATCGTTCGGAGGTACCCTATTGCCATCGCCTCGGCCCATCCTTTCGTCCGAGGCCGCAGATTTATCTAGGGCCGCTCGGGCTTGGTGCCCCCCATTAGGGCTCGAGCTCGGAGGTCTGAGCTTCTCGTCACCCTGAGGAAGTCATCTTATCTCGGGCTTGCGTTGAGAGCTTTCTTGAAAGTTAGGCTTCTTGATAAGAATCTCAATCCTTGCTGACGTGAGGTTCTCTGCATATTTGATGCTGTTTGTTTTCCATTCGTCGCCGACGTAGTCCATCACTTTCCTTTTTCATCGCTTTCCTTTTGTAACTCCTCTTCGCTTTCCCCTTTTTCTTTTTCGAGTGTGATTTTTCCCTCTGCTCTTGGTGGGGTTGCGGGAGTCCAGCTCCCGTAGGTGAAGTCGGGGCGAAGTCTGGCTCCCGTAGGAGTCCAGACGGAGTCTACTTGCAATTGAAGTCAGGGGCGAAGTCCGGCTCCTGTAGGAGTCCGGACGAAGCTTACCAGCGGTCGAGGTCAGGGATGAAGCCCAGCTCCCGTAGGAGTCCGGACGGAGTCTTCCCGTAGCCGGAGTCAAAGAAGAGATCTGGCTCCCGCAGGAGTCTGGACGGAGTCTGCTTGCGATTGAAGTCGGGGACGGAGCCCGGCTCCCGTAGGAGTCTGGGTGAAGTCTACCTGCACTTAAAGTCAGTGGCGAAGTCCGGCTCCCTTAGGAGTCTGGATGAAGTCTACCTGCGATTGAAGTTGGGGGCGAAGTCTGGCTCCCGTAGGAGTCCGGACAGAGTCTTCTTGCGATCAAAGTCGAAGGCAAAGTCTGGCTCCCGTAGAAGTCCAGACGGAGTCTTATTGCGAAGGGGCCACTGGGAAGGTCCCCCTTTTTCTCATCTGGTCTTGAATGACCAGACCTTAATTGGTGTCGGGGCGAGGTTCTTTTGCTATTTCTATCGTAACAAGTTTCAGCTCTGATTAGGATGAGGTTCTCCTCCTGTCCCTAATAAGGCTGTAGGGGCACATATGGGCGCTGCTGGGCCCTTCCCCCCATCCAGACTAGGTGTAACCAGGCCTTCGACTTTGCTCATGTTAGGATGAGGTTCTCCTCCTGTTCCTAACATGGCTGTGGGGGCACATATGGGCGTTGCAGGGTCTCTCCCCCCATCTGGTCTAAAGAGAACCAGGTCTTCGACTTTGCTCAAGTTAGGGCGAGGTTCTCTTCCTGTCCCTAACAGGGCTGTGGGGGCACATATGGGCGTTGTAGGGCCTCTCCCCCCATCCGATCTAAAGAGAATCGGGCCTTCGACTTTGCTCAAGTTAGGGTGAGGTTCTCCTCCTATCTCTAACAGGGCTATGGGGGCACATATGGGCGTTGTAGGGCCTCTCCCCCTATCCGGTCTAAAGAGAACCGGGCCTTCGACTTTGCTCAAGCTAGGGCGAGGTTCTCCTCTTATCCCTAACAGGGCTGTGGGGGCACATATGGGCATTGCAGGGCCTCTCCCCCCATCCGATCTAGAGAGAATTGGGCCTTCGACTTTGTCGAGAAGAAGTTCTCCTTCTGCTTCCGACATGATTTATTTTGACTGTCCTGTCGATGTAAGCTAGTGCCAAGAGGGGAGACATGTAGATACGCAATTTTTATTTAAAATAAAGTTATCGGTAATACATTCGTAAGTTTTTCGAGCTCCATGATCGCGAGAGGTCTGCTCCTCCAAGCTCCTTGAGGTAATAAGTTTCGGGCCAGACTACTTCTTTGACTTCATACGGGCCTTCCCAGTTTGGGGTGAGCTTCCCTCGATCCTGAGGTTGCGAGATAGCAGCTCGTCGAAGCACTAGATCTCCTGCTCTAAAGACTTTATTCTTGACCCGAGAATTGTAATAGCGGGCGACTTTCTGTCTGTAGGCTCCCATCCGAACTTGAGCTACCTCCCGCTTTTCTTTCAGTAAGTCGAGGTTGGCTTTGAGACCTTGCGAATTGTGATGTTCGTTGAATGCCATGACTCGCGCTGATGAGAGTTTAAGCTCAATTAGGATAACAGCCTCCGTTCCGAAGGCTAAAGCAAAGGGGGTCTCCCCCGTGGGCAGTCTTTGGGTAGTTCGATACGCCCACAGCACATGATAAAGTTCGTCTGCCTAAGTTTCCTTCACCTTTTCGAGCCTTGTCTTGATCCCTTGCAGCAGGGTTCTATTGGTCACTTCAGCTTCGCCGTTCGCCTGGGGATGGGCTACTGATGTGAAGTTGTGGGAGATATTCAGATCTTCACAGAATTCGATGAATCTTGCTCCCACGAACTGCCGCCCGTTATCGGTGATTAGGGTTCTTGGCAGACCGAACCTGCAAACGATTGACTTCCAGACGAAATCTTGCACATTAGCTTCTGTGATTTTCGCCAGTGGTTCGGCTTCGACCCACTTAGTGAAGTAGTCAATTGCTACCAGGAGGAACTTTCTCTGCCCCGACGCCACGGGAAAGGGTCCAAGGATGTCCATCCCCCATTGCACAAAAGGCCATGGGGCACTCAAGGGTGTAAGCTCGGTGGTGGGCTGTCTCTGGATGTTGGCATATCTCTAACATCGGTCACACTTTCTGACGTATTCAATCGAGTCATGATGCATCGTCGGTCAGTAATATCTTTGGCAGAGCAACTTATGAGATAAAGATCTAGCCCCCAGATGGCTTCTGCAGATTCCTTCATGCACCTCCCACAAGGCGTAGTCAGCTTCCGAAGGCCGGAGATATTTTAAAAGGGGCAAAGAGTATGATCTCTTGTACAACTTGCCCTCATAAAGGATGTATCGGGAGGCTTGATTTCTGAGCTTTCAAGCTTCTTTTGCATCCTGGGGGAGAACCCCGTCTCTGAGATATGTTATCAGTGAGTCGATCCAGCTAGGCTCGTGGTCAATTTCCATCACTAGCCGCGATTCTTCCGTATTCGGATACTTTAAAACTTCAAAGAGAACATCCTTGGGCAATTCGACCGGAGCCAGCGTTGCCAGCTTGGAGAGAAGGTCGGCCCTGATATTTTCCATCCTCGAAATCTGCTTGATGTTGAAGCTACTGAAGGTGGGGACGAGCTCCTTTACCTTTCAAGATACTTAGTCATGCTGTCCTCCCGTGCTTCATAGTTTTCGTTGACTTATCCCACTACTAGTTGGGAGTCGCTATGGACTTGGAGCCGATCTACTCCCAGCTCTTTGGCGATCTTCAGTCCTGCGATCAGAGCTTCATATTCTGCTCCATTGTTTGTTGCGGAGAACTCGAAGCGCAAAGCATACTCCGCGATGATTCCCTCTGGACTGATCAAGATCAGGCCCGTGCCTGCGCCTGACATGTTGGAAGACCCATCCACATAGAGGGCCCAAAAGCAACCAGAGGGATCTGCTTCTTCTTTGGGGGAGTTCGGTCGGGACTCCAGGCCGTTAATTTCACCTTGTTCAGGTTCGGCCTCCTCAGGGATAGTACACTCCACTATGAAATCTGCCAATATCTGGGCCTTCACTGCTGGCCTGGGTCGGTAGTTGATGTCGAATTCTGTGAGCTCGATCGCCCATTTTGCCATCCACCCAGAGGCATCTGCCCGATGTAGAATCGCCTTGATCGGTTGGTCGGTGAGCAGCGTTACGGTGTGCCCTTGAAAGTAAGGTCGGAGCCTCCGGCTGCAATCAACAGGGTGTAAGTCAGTTTTTCTAATTTAGTATACCTGATCTCGACGTCTCTCAATGCGCGACTGACGTAGTAGATCGGCCGTTGGACTTTTGCTTCATTTTTGACGAGGACTGCCGCGAGAGCCGTGGGAGAGACCGCCAGGTATAAAAACAGTTCCTCTCCAGGCTCTGGCTTCGCCAACAGCGGAGGTGAGCCGAGGTAGCTCTTTAGTTCTTCGAACGCCTGTTGGCACTCAGGGGTCCAACAGAAGTTCTTCGGCCGCTTGAGGGTTTGGAAGAAGGGTAAGCACCGTTCGGCCGACCTCGCGATGAAGCGATTCATGGCTGCCACCCTCCCTATAAGGCGCTGAACCTCTTTTATCGACTTCAGAGCGGCCATCTCCTGGATGGCGCAAATTTTCTCCGAGTTGGCCTCGATTCCACATCTTGATACCATAAAACCCAGGAACTTCCTCGAGGTCACTCCGAAAGCACATTTAGTCCGGTTCAACTTCATCTTATATTTTCGGAGGGCGCCGAAGGCCTCCTCGAGATCGACGATGTGGTTCATGGAAGATTTGCTTTTCATGAGCATGTCGTCCACGTAGACCTCCATATTGCGGCCGATCTGCTCTTTGAAGATTTTGTTCACCAGTCGTTGGTAGGTTGCGCCTGCATTTTTGAGGCCGAAAGGTATGACCCTGTAAAAGTAAAGGCTATGGTTAGTAATGAAAGCAGTCTTTTCTTCATCTTCCGATGCCATCCTGATTTGATTATAGCCGGAGAATGCATCCATAAAGGTGAGGAGCTCATGGCCTGAGGTCGCATCCACCAGTTGATCAATTCTGGGCAGAGGGTAGCTATCCTTTGGGCAGGCTTTATTCAGCTTTTTGAAGTCTATGCACATCCTCCACTTGTCGTTTACCTTTTTAACTAGGACAACGTTGGAAATCCAGTCAGGATAACTGACTTCCCTAATGAATCCAGCTTTCAGGAGTTTGTCCACTTCCTCGGCTATCGCTTTTTGCCTCTCTGGTGCATGACCTTGAATTTTCTCTTTCATCGGTCGATGCTTGGGATCGACGGCCAGGCGGTGCTCCATGACTTCCGTGTCAATCCCCGGCATGTCTGCTGGAATCCAAGCGAAAACATCCGCATTCTTTCATAGAAAGTCAATGAGATGCGTCCGCACCTCTTCCCTTAGGTTGGAGCCGATCTTCACCACATCTTCGCATTCCCGTCATTCAAAGGGATCGGAACCAGATCTTCGATTGGGCCACCCCTCTCCTCAGTGAGGTCATCACGGGCATCCAGCCCATCAACTGGACAGGGGTCGGATTGGTCGCTTCTTTGCAAGGCTATGTTGTAGCAGTGTCTGGCCAGGGCTTGGTCTCCTCTGACCTCTCCGATCCCCTGGTCGGTAGAGAATTTCAACTTCAAATGGTAGGTTGACACGATGGCTCGGAGAGCATTGAGGCCAGGTCGGCCAAGGATCGCGTTGTAGGCTGACGGCGCCTTCACCACCAGGAAATTCACCAGAGCCCAGGATTGCCTTGGATATCAACCCGTGGCCACAGTCAAAGTTATCACTCCCTCCACCGGGACAGCGTCGCTGGTAAACCCTATTAGAGGGGAGCTGATCGGCCTCAAATGGCCGTCAAGGATGGACATTCTTGAGAAGGCATCGTAGAACAAAATATCGGTCGAACTCCCATTGTCGACAAGAATGCGGCGGACGTCGTAATTAGCTATATTCAAGGAAACTACGACCGCATCATTATGAGGAAATTGAACTCCCTGAGCATCTTCTTCGATGAAAGTTATGGATTCCTCGATCTTTTGCCGCTTGGGAGGTCCGGCCAATATGCTAGTCACTCCCCATCGAGATTCTTCTGAGATAGTGTTGGCGAAATCCGTCGAAGGTCGATTGTCCGACCGCTCCATGCCGGCGGCCATTGTCGGAGGATGTGGGGCCTGAGAAACTGGAGGCGAGGTCGGAGCCTGAGATCTGGCCGCGGAGGCCATGGGTCGTCGTGTGGATGCTTCGTGAGAAGGCATCGAGCGAGGATCTAGTGGGGGAAGGAGGAGTGGATGTCGGAGAAGATGATCGGAGATGGTCCCGTTGAGTGCTCCTTTAAGAATAAAGATACTGCGAAGACACCCACCCTTTCTCTAGTGCCAATTTTGTCGGTGCAAAAATCTGCCTGCATCGGAGAAGCTGGAGTCGACGGAGTCACGGTCGCCGTCGAGACCTACAAAAGAAGTCTAAATCGGAGGTGGGGTTGCTCCGGCAAGACCCTCTGACGCTCAAGTCAGTTCTCTGCCTCAACAAGAATGGAGTGCTCGAATGAAAATTTTAGCAGAGTTTTGGGATAGAAAATAGAGCTTAGAGAATAACGTATCTGGGATCCCCTTTTATAGACGGGGGGAGCAGAGTATTGATAGCATCTGTTTATGATCGCCTCGTCATGGGTCGTACGGGGCCAGGAGGAATTAATCATTGAAGAGTAATGGGGTGGAGTCATGGCTGTCATCATGGCTCAACATGTGGAATCAGTTGCGGGGAGTGGAGCGACGTCCGTTGTCGCGACTCGCCAGGGAGTAGTGGAACTGCACAGAGTATCCGTTGCAGAAAGTGGAGCAGAATCGTGGCCGTTACTGCGGCCTACCAGGGAGTAATGGAGCCGCGTAGGATCCACCGCAGGGAGTGAAGCAGAGTCGTGGTCGTTACTGCGGCCTGTCAGGGGGTCCAGACTTGTCGGCTGAAGTTCGGTTGGAGTCTGATTTCTGCAGAAGCCCGGATGGGGATCATTTGTCGAGGAACCTAGGCCGAGACCTTCAGCAGGAGTTCAGGGTGGAAGTCCGGCTCCCGTGGGAGCTCGGACAAATCCTACCTGTAGCTGGAGTCGGAGGCGAAGTCCGGCTCCCGTAGGAGCTCGGACGAAGTCTTCCTGCAATTGAAGTTGGAGATGGAGTCCGGCTCCCGTAGGAGTCCGGACGAATTTTACCTGCAGTTGAAGTTGGAGACAGAGTCCGGCTCCCGTAGGAGTCCGGACGAAGTTTACCAACAGTTAAAGTTGGAGATGGAGTCCGACTACCGTAGGAGTCCGGACGAAGTTTACCTGCAGTTGAAGTTGGAGACGGAGTCCGACTCCCGTAGGAGTCCGAACGAAGTTTACCTGCAGTTGAAGTTGGAGACGGAGTCCGACACCCGTAGGAGTTCGGACAAAGTTTGCCTGCAGTCGAAGTTGGGACAGAGTCCGACTCCCGTAGGAGTCCGGATGAAGCCCTCCTATAGTTGGAGTTCGAGACAAAGTCCAGCTCCCATAGGAGTTCGGATGAAGTTTACCTACAGTTGAAGTTGGAGATGGAGTCTGGCTCCCGTTGGAGTCCGAATGATGTTTACCTGCAGTTGAAGTTGGAGACGGAGTCTGGCTCCCATAGGAGTCCGGACGAAGTTTACCTGCAGTTGAAGTTGGAGACGGAGTTTGGCTCCCGTAGGAGTTCGGACGAAGTTTACCTACAGTTGAAGTTGGAGACGGAGTCCGGCTCCCATAGGAGTTCGGACGAAGTTTGCCTGCAGTCAAAGTTGGAGACGGAGTCTGGCTCCCGTAGGAGTCCGGACGAAGCCCTCCTATAGTTGGAGTTGGAGACGAAGTCCGGCTCCCGTAGGAGTTTGGACAAAGTTTACCTGCAGTTGAAGTTGGAGACGGAGTCTGGCTCCCATAGGAGTTTGGACGAAGTTTGCCTGCAGTCAAAGTTGGAGACCGAGTCTGGCTCCCGTAGGAGTCCGGACGAAGCCCTCCTGTAGTTGGAGTTGGAGATGAAGTCCGACTCCCGTAGGAGTTCGGACGAAGTTTGCCTGCAGTCGAAGTTGGAGACGGAGTCCGACTCCTGTAGGAGTCCGAACGAAGTTTACCTGTAGTTGAAGTTGGAGACGGTGTCCGGCTCCCGTAGGAGTCTGGATGAAATTTACCTGCAGTTGAAGTTGGAGACGGAGTCCAGCTCCCGTAGGAGTTCGGATGATGTTTGCCTGTAGTCGAAGTTGGAGACAGAGTCCGGCTCCCGTAGGAGTCCGGACGAAGCCCTCCTATAGTTGGAGTTGGAGACGAAGTCTGGCTCCCATAGGAGTTCGGACGAAGTTTACCTGCAGTTGAAGTTGGAGACGGAGTCCGGCTCCCGTAGAAGTTCGGATGAAGTTTGCCTGCAGTCGAAGTTGGAGACGGAGTCCGGCTCCCGTAGGAGTTCGGACGAAGCCCTCCTATAGTTGGAGTTGGAGACGAAGTCCGGCTCCCGTAGGAGTTTGGACGAAGTTTGCCTGCAGTCGAAGTTGGAGACGGAGTCCGGCTCCCGTAGGAGTCCGGATGAAGTTTACCTGCAGTTGAAGTTGGAGACAGAGTCCGGCTCCCGTAGGAGTCTGGATGAAGTTTACCTGCAGTGGAAGTTGGAGACGGAGTCCGGCTCCCGTAGGAGTTCGGACGAAGTTTGCCTACAGTCGAAGTTGGAGACGGAGTCCGGATGAAGCTCTCCTGTTGTTGAAGTTGGAGATGAAGTCGGCTCCCATAGGAGTCCGAACGAAGTCTCGCTGTGGCCACAGGTCGGACGCTGGTGGAATCCTCGTGGGGTCACTCCTGACACGAACTTCGGCTGGAGGGGTTTTACACCCAACAGGTACAATACCTTCAGGTGGATCTACCAAGGTTCCGACTTTATTTGAGTGCATCGAGTCAATATCTGATCTCATCATCTCTAACCATTTCTCAGAGTCGATATCTGATATCGCCTCGTCATAGGTCTTGGGATTATCACCATGACCCCATTTTTCGTGAGGAACATTTCTTCTACATCCTCTTGTATGGTACCTAAGTACCTTTCAGGAGGACGAAAAATCCTAGTCGATCTACGAGGTGGAGGAGGTTGTGTTAGGATTGGTTCTGATTGATTAGGTTCCTCAGATTCTTTAGCTCGTTGCTCTTGGGAGACATTCTCCTTGAGCTTAATTATTCTTCTGATGCCACCATCTTGAATAAACTATTTTTCAAGAAAAATAGCATTTCGACTCACAATCACATTGTGGTCTTTCGAAATATAAAAATAATATCTTAATGACTCTTTAGGATATCCTATGAATCGAGCTCTAAAGGACTTGAACTCTAACTTGTCCGTCTGCTGTCTCTTGACATGAGCCGGACAACCTCAAATTCTGAGATGATTCAGACTTGGCTTCTTACCATGCCATATCTCATACGGTGTGATAGGAATTGTTGGGTATAAAATACCCACAGCCGGAACCCACGGCGGAACCGCCATCAGCAGGCACAGCTTCGCCCGGACTCCTACGGGAGCCGGGCTCCACCGCCATCAGCAAGCGCTGCTCCGCCCGGACTCCTACGGGAGCCGGGCTCCGCCGCCAACATCAAAACAGCTCCGCCCGGACTCCTATGGGAGCCGGGCTCCGCTCTTAATATCAATTGCTGGTAAGCTCAATCCGGACTCCTATCAGAGCCAGACTTCACCCTTGACTTTGTTTGCAGCGCAGCTCCGCCCGGACTCCTACGAAAGCCGGGCTCCACCGACGACATCAGCACAGCTTCGCCCGGACTCCTACGGGAGCCGGGCTCCACCGCCATCAGCAAGCGCTGCTCCGCCCGGACTCCTACGGGAGCCGGGCTCCGCTCTCAATATCAATTGCTGGTAAGCTCAATCCGGACTCCTATCAGAGCCAAACTTCACCCTTGACTTTGTTTGCAGCGCAGCTCCGCCCGGACTCCTACGGGAGCCAGGCTCCACCGACGACATCAGCACAGCTTCGCCCGGACTCCTACGGGAGTCAGGCTCCACCGCCATCAGCAAGTGCAGCTCTGCCCAGACTCCTACGGGAGCCGGGCTCCACCACCATCAGCAAGCGCAGCTCCGCCCGGACTCCTACGGGAGTCAGGCTCCACTGCCATCAGCAAGCGCGACTCCCCCCGGACCCCCACGGGAGCCGGGCTCCACCGCCATCAGCAAGTGCAGCTCCGCCCGGACTCCTACGGGAGCCGGGCTCCACCGCCATCAGCAAGCGCTGCTCCGCCCGGACTCCTACGGGAGCCGAGCTCCGCCGCCAACATCAAAACAGCTCCGCCCGGACTTCTACGGGAGCCGGGCTCCGCTCTCAATATCAATTGCTGGTAAGCTCAATCCGGACTCCTATCAGAGTCGGACTTCACCCTTGACTTTGTTTGCAGCGTAGCTCCGCCCGGACTCCTACGGGAACCGGGCTCCACCGATGACATCACCACAGCTCCGCCCGGATTCCTACGGGAGCCGGGCTCTGTCGCCATCATCACAGCTCCGCCCGGACTCCTACGGGAGCCGGACTCCGCCGCCGACATCAGAATAGCTCCGCCCGGACTCCTACGGGAGCCGGGCTCCGCTCACGACGGCTCCGACCATTGTCGAGCTTCAATCGACAGATCCATGCCCCCTGACAGGCCCTCAAAATGGCTGCGACCCTGCTCCACCTCCTGTGGCGGACTCCACGCAGTATCATCATTCCCTGACAAGCCGCAGCAGCCATAGCCGCCCTGCTCCACTTCCTGTGGCGGACTCCGCACAGCTCCATTATCCCCCTGGCAGGCCACAGTAACGGCCACAAACCTGCTCCACCTCCTGCGACGGATACCATGCGATTCTCCTGACGACGGACGCTGCTCCACCCCTCATAACGGATTCCACGTGGCAAGTCGAGGTGATACCCACGTGTCTGCTCCATTATCTTTCGCAATCAATTCCCCTGACCATGGGCGGCCCACTACCAGATGGTTACACACGTCGCCATCAGTCCGTTGCCTCTCCCGCCTATAAAAAGGGGGACTCAGATACGTTATTCTTTAAGCTCTTTTGCCTTATCTCAAAACTCTGCTAAATTCTCCGTTCGAGCACTCCATTCTTGTTGAGGCAGAGAACTGACTTGAGCGTCGGAGGGTCTTGCCGAAGCAACCCCACCTCCAGTTTAGACTTCCCTTGCAGGTCCCGACGGCGACCGCGGCTTCCCCAACTCCAGCTTCTCCGATGCAGGCGGATTTTTGCACCAACAGGATTGGCGCTAGAAGGAGGGCCTGTGTCTTCGCAGCACCCTTGTTCTTGAAGGAGCGCTCAACGGAGCCACCTCTGGCCATCTCTCCGTCATCTACTCCTAATCCTCCCCCACGAGATCGACACCCGATGCCTCCGCGTAGGGCGTCCACCCGGCGGTCCATGGCCTCCGCGGCCAGATCTCAGGCTCCGGCCTCCCCTCCCGTTTTTCAGCCAGCTCCTCCTCCCCCTCCGGCGACGGCGGTCGGCGCGGAGCAGTTTGACTTGCTGGCGCAGCAGGTCAAGGGCCTCGTCGAGGCCGTATAGGCGATGCAGCAGCAGCCGCCGCAGGCGTCAGCGCATCCGGAAGGGGCATCTTCGGAATGCCAGAACCCGGCGGTGGGGCGGGCCACCTGGGCTAGCCGCCCCATCCTTCCCGAGAAGGCGAATCCAAGGGTGGAGAGCCCTCAGTCGGACCACGACTCCACCCCTGGGAGATCCCTGCCCCCGTTCTACCAAAGGACCCTCGAGACTCGAAGTCGAGAAAATTTCCTGGACCGGAGGCTCCAGGAGATGAACTGGCGGATCGAAGAACTCCGCCATGCGCCTCCCGCTTACGGTGAGGATATCTGCACTGACCCTCCCTTCTCCCAAATGATTATGCAGGAACCGATCCCGCCGAATTTCAAGCTCCCCCAGTTTGAAAGCTACGACGGGACGTCGGACCCGGTGGACCACCTGGAGGCCTTCCGAACGATGATGCTGCTTCATGGTGCCCCCGATGCCATCTTGTGCCGGGCTTTCCCGTCTACTTTGAAGGGAGCAGCAAGAAACTGGTACTCGGCACTGAAGTCGGGTACCATCTTCTCCTTCGACCAAATGAGCCACCAATTCGTGGCCCATTTTGTCAGTAGCCGACGTCCCCGGAAAGGTTCGGAGTCCCTCATCAACATCAAGCAGAGGGAAGGGGAGTCCATACGGGCCTACATCAACCGCTTCAACATCGCGGCGTTGGAGGTCCGGAACTTGGACCAGTCGGTTGCCATGGCCACCCTGAAAGGTGGCCTTCAGAAGAATGATCTCTTGTACTCCCTGGAGAAGAAGTACCCCAGGGATTTTGCTGATCTGCTGGCTCGGGCTGAAGGATACGCCCGAGCGGAAGAGGCCTTCAAAATGAAGGATGAAGAGACTGCGAGGGAGCGCCAGGTGGGAGATTCTGGCAAGCCCGCAGTTGAGAAGAGGCCAAGGGAAGCCCGACCTCGGTCCCGATCCCCTCATGGGCACAAGCGTGCCCATACTCCACCGCGGGCACGCAGGCAGAGAAGCCCGGACAACAGGTTTCGGCGGGGTTCCCCGCAAGGAAAGTTCCGCAGCTACGCCCCCCTCAATGCCTCGAAGGCCCAGGTACTGATGGAGGTCAGGGAGCTGATCCCTAGGCCGGAGAGGATGCGCACGCACCCCGGGAAGCGCAACCCCAACAAGTTCTGCCTCTACTACCGCAACCACGACCACGACACCGAAGAGTGCATCCAGCTCCAGGACGAGATCGAGGAGCTCATCCGGCGAGGTCGGCTCGACAGATTCATCCGCCGCAGGCCTGAGGGTAGAGGAGACCGGCCAAGAGCCCTCCCACCGCCTGAACCACAGAAGAGGGAGGAGCAGCCCGGGGACCGGCCTCCTATCGGGACCATCGACTCCATCACCGGAGGGCCTCAAGGAGGAGCGGGAGAACTGTAAATGTATTGCTTACTGTTTCGTTTTGAATCTACTTTTCTTTCTAGCTAACGCACTCCTCCTGCTTAACGCGGATGTATTATGACTGGATATGACCTCTCCAAAAAACAACGGCCATGTCAGGAACAGGAGGAGAACCTCATCCTGACATGAGCAAAGTCAAAGGCCCGATTCTTTTAGACCGGATGGGGGGAGAGGCCTTACAACGCCCTAATGTGCCCCCACGGCCATGTCAGGAACAGGAGGAGAACCTCGTCCTGACATGAGCAAAGTCAAAGGCCCGGTTCTTTTAGACCGGATGGGGGGAGAGGCCTTACAATACCCTAATGTGCCCCCACAGCCCTGTTAGGGACAGGAGGAAAACCTCGCCCTAACTTGAGCAAAGTCAAAGGCCCGGATCTTTTAGACCGGATGGGGGGAGAGGCCTTACAACGCCCTAATGTGCCCCCACAGCCCTGTTAGGGACAGGAGGAAAACCTCGCCCTAACTTGAGCAAAGTCGAAGGCCCGGTTCTTTTAGACCGGATGGGGGGAGAGGCTTTGCAACGCCCTAATGTGCCCCGATAGCCATGTCAGGAACAGGAGGAGAACCTCATCCTGACATGAGCAAAGTTGAAGGCCCGGTTCTTTTAGACCGGAGGGGGGAGAGGTCTTACAGCGCCCTAACGTGCCCCCACAAGCCAGGCTGATAACGAGAACCTCGCGACCGGCTCAAGCAAAATGGAAGACCCGGACTCCTACGGGAGCCGGGTTTCGCCGCAAAGGTAAGCTTCACCCGGACTCCTACGGGAGCCGGGTTCCGCCGCCAAGGTAAGCTTCACCCGGACTCCTATGGGAGTCAGGTTCCGCCGCCAGGTAAAGCTTCACCCGGACTCCTACGGGAGCCGGGTTCCGCCGCCAAGATAAACTTCACCCGGACTCCTACGGGATCCGGGTTCCGCCCCCAAGAAAGACTTTGCCCGGGCTCCTAAGAAAGCCGGGCTCCATCCGCCACTTCGCCAGCAAGGGTTAAAAACGGTGGCGAGGCTCGGCCACATGACGAGATCGGATGGAAGGGAAGAGCCCTTTCCCACGACGACCGCTAAGCCAAACAGGCCAAACAACGAGAAAGGGTCAACGAACGACAATATTAGTGCTACGCACGGACAAGGTAACACAAAATGCCTTTTTCTCATTTTCGATATATGTACTACAGGGCCAGGACGGCCAGAAAAAGAGGGACAAAACGACAAGAAAAGAAAAGGGGGGCAGCTACAAAAAGGGGGTGACTACAAAAGAACTCTAAGGAGGTCCTGCTCCCTCTAACATAGGGTGATCACCTCCATCCCCCGACCAGGACTGCCTCAGGGTCTCCACCATTTCCTCTAGTTCTTCCTTCTTTTGCAGCATATCCTGGAGCGCCTGACGAAGTCGCCGGCTCTCAGCCTCCGCTTCCCGATGCCACTTCCATAAAACTTCGGACTCCGCCTCTGCGTCCGCGACGGCCTTCCGCTCAAGTCCCAGTTGGATTTTTACTTGTTGAAGCTCAGCTGTCTTCTCCCCAAGGGAGACAGAAATCCCTTCGACAGAGCCTCTCAGGGCTTGGAGCTCTTCGTTATCTTGGGCGTTAGCAAGCTGCGCCCTAGTAACCAACTGCCTCTGGAGACGGACTACCTCATCCGCCGCTCGACGGAATCTCCCCTTGTGCTCCTCTACCTGTCGGCACCAGCTGGCCCGCTGCACATCGTGGCTCATCTCGGCATCTTGAAGCTGCTTCTGGAGGTCGGAAACTTTTTGTGACCATATCTGCTCATCCCGCGCTGTGAGCCAGGGTGAGTTCCCTTCCAGCTGGCCGATCCTCCTCTTGGCAGCCGACAGCTCCACTTTAAGGGCGCTGATCCTGGCTTCTTGAGCCCAAGTTCGGTCGCTAGTGCTCTTCGTGCATTCTTCGAGCTCCTTCGCAAAGTTCGCCTTCCTCCGGCTGTAGTCCATGATTGCCTTCACTTGGAGACTCCTGAAGTGGGCGGCCTCAGCGGCGGCCTCGGAATAGCATTTTTTCGCCTGGCGGAGCTCGCCCTCCGACTTTTTCAACTTCTTCGTCAGGTGGAGGACCTCCTTTTTTAGCCGTTGAATAGTTGACTTCAGCGAGACCCCCAGGGGCAAGGAAAGTGCTTCGGCAGGACGCTGCCATCGGAAGATGCAAACGTCAGAGACCAACTCTTTACAAGAAGAAAGGCAGAAAAGAAGAAGCAGGGGGAAGGAAAGGCCATCCACAATAAGAAGTTCGACTTTATTAATTTTGAAGACAAGCGGAGGGGAAATATGGCGACAAAAGAAAGATACAAGATCGAAAGTCTCAGACCTCGGGGGCAGGGGGTGGAGAGCTCGACGCGGGGGGCACGGCTGCGACGGCAGCGGACGGAGGGGCGGCCTCGTCGTCAGACTCCTCCAAAAAGCCGAGATCAAGGTCAGGATATCTGCTGGCCATCCTCTCTCGGCAGAGCTCGAACCCCTTGGTGAACGCCTCCAGGCCGAACTGGACGTTCAGCTCCCTCATCTCCGCGGAGGTCTTGAACTCCTCCACTGCAAGGGTCCTGGCCTCCGAGACCAGAACCGGAGTTTGCTCGGCCAGATGGGCGACCTCGGCCTCCGCCTTCCTTGCCGACTCCTCCAAACTTTGCCTCTCCTCCTCTCGGACTCGCCTTTCCTCTTCCCGATCTTGTCTCTCTCTCTCCAGAGCCTCCCGGAGGGCGGCCACCTCGGCCGTCTTCGCTTGAAGACGAGCAACCTCATCTTGGCAGCGCTCCTCCGCCCGAAGAAGATCCCTTCTCATGTGGCCTGACGCCTCAACATAGGCGAAGAGCTGGTGCCCGATCTGCAAAGACAGTTAGAGAATTACAACAAAGACCGAGCAACTGAGCAAGTAAAAATCCGCTTACCTCAAGAAAGGACCCCAAGGTGTCCCAGGCCCGCTGCTCGGGATCGGCGCGGTCGATCCTCTCCACGACATCGGACAGGATGCAACCATCGAGCAGTCGGTGGATTAGGGCCTTGTCGTTGAAGGGGTTCTTCGATCCCCCCTCGGAGCAGACGGACTCGTCTGCAGCGGCTCGGTGGCTGCTCGGCCTGCGGGCCACCGATTTTCTCCTCCTCCCCGCGGCAGGCGCCTCCGTGGGGCGGACCTCCGGAATGGCGACCCCAGTCGGTGGGCTCCCTGGGGGAGCCGGGGGGCCGCTGGCTCGGCATCCGAAGGAATTTCGATCGCCGGGGTCGCCTGGACGGGCGCGGCCAAGCTCGTCTCCTCCACCCTGGCCCTCTTCGTCGAGCCGGAAGTCGTCGCGCCCTTCCTTTTCTGGGCTCTCATGGCCTTGGCGAGCATCCGTGTGGCTTCGGCGTCCATTGCTAAAAAAAAAAAAAAAAAAAAATGGGAAAAGAAAAGAAGAAGGAAAAAGCAGCGCCAATCAGTCCGAAAAAAAAAAAAAAAAAAAAGAGAAAAGAAGAGAAGAAGAAGAAAGAAAAAAGAGAAAGAGAAAAGAGGAAAAAGGAGAGAGAAAGGAAGAGAGGGAAGAAGAAGGCAAGAAAAGGAAAGATGTATACTTGCTGGATCTTGAGGGCTCAGGCCGATGTTGAAGAGAAGCGGCTCCCTCAGTAGGTTTGGAAGGGAAGGAGCAGGGTAACTCAGGAGCTTCTGGGCGGCCTGAAGGTCGTCCTCTCCCAGGCCAGGAGCCTGGCGGACAGAATCCCTCAGAGACCCCCAAGGGGGCAGGCCCAATTCCAGGGTCGGGCAGTAAATGAAGAGAAATTTTCCCTTCTAGTTGTGAATCGAAGAAGGGGCGCCCTTCAGCAACCCCTTCTTACCGAACTGGGGGGAGAAGTACCACCAATCCTTTGCTGAAGGATGGCATTTGAAAGTGTAGAAATGTCTGAACAGGGAGAGGGAAGGCTGGACCTCGGCTATGTGACAGAGGGAGAGAAACCCTATCAAAAACCTAAAGGAATTCGGGGTGACAGAAGCGAGAGAAATGTCTAAGAAACGAAAGAAGGCGGCAACAAAAGCTGGGAGCGGAAGCCGGAGTCCGGCACGGAATGCCTCCTGGTACAAACAGAAGCGACCAGGAGGGGGAGCGCTGGCCCAGTCGGAGGGGCCAGGAAGCTCCAGATCGTACTCTGAAGGGACCCCGTATCGAGCCCTTATCAGGAGAAGTTCGTCCGGAGTTGACGAACAAGGAATAGCGCCCGGTGCGAAGATCGGGCGAGACCCTGCCCCAAACGCGGGTTCGTCCGCAGAGACAGGGGCCTGGGGGTTTGAAGCAGAAGAACTCCCAGAGCTTACGGGGGAAGAAGAATCGGAAGACATTTTTCTTTGGGGGAGAACCTAAAGGGCCCTAGAAATGCAAGCCGAGAAAGGAGGGGGACGCCGGAAGTCAACTCAGGAGAGGACCCTAAGCGGTAAGAAGGAGAAGGTGGGCACTAACCTATCTTGCTCTGGGGGCCTGGGGAGCGAGGAACGGAAGGCGCCTACGGCTCGAGAGGGCGTTCGCTAGAGCAGACTCTCGGGGAGATGACAGACGCCGGCAAGAAATCAGAAGCGGAGTGGGACACCTGAAAGGGGGGAGGACGGGTTTAAATAGACCCTGGGATCCGGTGCCATAATGATCTCGAATCCCCCCAGGCCAGTCCACATCCGACACGTGTCCCACTCCCCATGGCAGACGGCTGAAGGCGGCTGGCGGTTGGCAGGGCCATAATTGCGTCGTACCTAGGCCAGCGTACCTGCGGGGTCTTCGAAGCGTCCTCTCGTACCGCCCCAATTCGAAAAGACTCCGGCACGCGCTCATTTAATGCCAAAATATCTGGGAGCGGCAGGATGCGGGATTCGAAGGGATGGTTCTGGCTGTACTTCTGTGTACTTCCTTCGTTTGAAATTCAAAACTCGGATGTAGGGGGACTGGTGTTGGGTATAAAATATCCACAGCCAAAACCCACGGCGGAACCGCCATCAACAGGCACAGCTTCGCCCGGACTCCTACGGGAGCCGGGCTCCACCGCCATCAGCAAGCGCTGCTCCGCCCGAACTCCTACGGGAGCCGGGCTCCGCCGCCAACATCAAAACAGCTCCGCCCGGACTCCTACGGGAGTCGGGCTCCGCTCTCAATATCAATTGCTGGTAAGCTCAATCCGGACTCCTATCAGAGCCGGACTTCACCCTTGACTTTGTTTGCAGCGCAGCTCCGCCCGGACTCCTACGGGAGCCGGGCTCCACCGACGACATCAGCACAGCTTCGCCCGGACTCCTACGGGAGCCGGGCTCCACCGCCATCAGCAAGCGCTGCTCCGCCCGGACTCCTACGGGAGCCGGGCTCCGCCGCCAACATCAAAACAGCTCCGCCCGGACTCCTACGGGAGCCGGGCTCCGCTCTCAATATCAATTGCTGGTAAGCTCAATCCGGACTCCTATCAGAGCCGGACTTCACCCTTGACTTTGTTTGCAGCGCAGCTCCGTCCGGACTCCTACGGGAGCCGGGCTCCACCGACGACATCAGCACAGCTTCGCCCGGACTCCTACGGGAGCCGGGCTCCACCGCCATCAGCAAGTGCAGCTCCGCCCGGACTCCTACGGGAGCCGGGCTCCACCACCATCAGCAAGCGCAGCTCCGCCCGGACTCCTACGGGAGCCGGGCTCCACCGCCATCAGCAAGCGCGACTCCGCCCGGACCCCCACGGGAGCCGGGCTCCACCACCATCAGCAAGTGCAGCTCCGCCCGGACTCCTACGGGAGCCAGGCTCCACCGCCATCAGCAAGCGCTGCTCCGCCCGGACTCCTACGGGAGCCGGGCTCCACCGCCAACATCAAAACAGCTCCGCCCGGACTTCTACGGGAGCCGGGCTCCGCTCTCAATATCAATTACTGGTAAGCTCAATCCGGACTCCTATCAGAGCCGGACTTCACCCTTGACTTTGTTTGCAGCGCAGCTCCGCCCGGACTCCTACGGGAACCGGGCTCCACCGATGACATCAGCACAGCTCCGCCCGGATTCCTACGGGAGCCGGGCTCTGCCGCCATCATCACAGCTCCGCCCGGACTCCTACGGGAGCCGGACTCCACCGTCGACATCAGAACAGCTCCGCCCGGACTCCTACGGGAGCCGGGCTTCGCTCACGATGGCTCCGATCATTGTCGAGCTTCAATCGACAGATCCACGCCCCCTGACAGGCCCTCAAAACGGCCGCGACCCTGCTCCACCTCCTGTGGCAGACTCCACGCAGTATCATCATTCCCTGACAAGCCGCAGCAGCCATAGCCGCCCTGCTCCACTTCCTGTGGCGAACTCCGCACAGCTCCATTATCCCCCTGGCAGGCCACAGTAACGGCCATGAACCTGCTCCACCTCCTGCGACGGATACCATGCGATTCTCCTGACGACGGACGCTGCTCCACCCCTCATAACGGATTCCACGTGGCAAGTCGAGGTGATACCCACATGTCTGCTCCATTATCTTTCACAATCAATTCCCCTGACCATGGGCGGCCCACTACCAGACGGTTACACACGTCGCCATCAGTCCGTTGCCTCCCCCGCCTATAAAAAGGGGGACTCAGATACGTTATTCTTTAAGCTCTTTTGCCTTATCTCAAAACTCTGCTAAATTCTCCGTTCGAGCACTCCATTCTTGTTGAGGCAGAGAACTGACTTGAGCGTCGGAGGGTCTTGCCGGAGCAACCCCACCTCCGGTTTAGACTTCCCTTGCAGGTCCCGGCGGCGACCGCGGCTTCCCCAACTCCAGCTTCTCCGGCGCAGGCGGATTTTTGCACCAACAGGAATGATTTTAGAGGGAACCCTATTCAATACATAAATTGCTGTCATGAGACAATATCCCCAAAGAAATTCTGGGAGGTCTGTGAAGCTCATCATGGAATGGATCATATCTAATAGGGTTCGATTTCTCCATTCTGAAACTCCGTTGAGTTGAGGCATTCCAGATGGAGTCCATTGAGAGACTATACCATTGTCCTTAAGATAGTCTAGGAATTTTCGAGTAAGATATTCACCTCCTCAATCTGATCGAAGAACCTTAATGGGATTTTCTGTTTGTTTTTGTACCTCATGTCTGAATTCTTTGAACCTTTCAAAGGCTTCAGACTTGTGTTTCATTAGAAATACATATCCGTACCTAGACATATCATTGGTAAAGGTAATGAAGTAGACAAAGTTGCCTCTAGCCGGTACATCAAATGGGCCGCACACATCCGATGTACTAGGGCGAGTAGGTCTGTGGCCCTTTCCCCATGTCCCACAAAAGGGAGCTTGGTCATTTTGCCTTGAAAGCATGATTCACAAACTGGATATGACTCGAAAGTCAACGGACTCAGTAGCTCAAATTTCTCTAATTTGTTAATCCTGTCTTCCGCTATATGACCTAGTCTTAGGTGCCACAGATACTTATCATTTAGACTATCTCTAGGCCTTTTAATTCCTATGGCATTCACATTTTGTTCAATATTAAAAATAGATATATCAACATGTAACTGATAGAGACTATTAATAACAAAACCAATTGCAACTTTATTATTTTCATAAAATATATTATAATGGTCCTTATGAAAGCTAATCACATAGCCTTCTTGTGCTAAACATGAAATAGAAATCAAATTCTTGCTTGCTGCAGGCACATAATAACAGTCTCTTAAAACTAAATCTAATTCTAACGGTAATCGCAGAGGGTAGGTTCCTATGGCTACAGTAGCAACTCTTGCTCCATTTTCGACATGTAGGATCATCTCCCCATCTCTCAGCCTCCTGCTCTCCTCAAGATCCTGCATAGAAGTGCACAAATGAGCACTAGAACCAGAGTCAAGCACCCAACTGGATGCAGAAGAAACTGTAAGATTAGATTCGATAATGAGCATACCTCCAGAAGGACCATCTTTCTTGTTCTTCAGGGTGGCCAGGTACTGAGGATAGTTTCACTTCCAATGGCCTTTTGACTGACAGTGGAAACACTTTCCCTTTTTAGAAGCCTTCTTCTTTGGTCCTGTCTTCTTGTTCTTGCCATCCACCTTCTGCTTCTTCACGGACTTCTTTTTCTTTCCAAAAGACTTTCTTTTGGAAGAAGTCCGCTCCACAGTAAGAACTGAGCCTTTTGAACCTTTCATTGAAAGCTCATTCATAACCAGCATATTCATTAACTCGACCAAGGTACATTGCATCTTATGCATATGGAAGTGTAGGAACCAGATCTAGGGTTTCAGGGTTAGATCTTGAAAAAGAGGGTTAGATCTTGAAACTTTTTCAAGATCATACAGCGGAAGACTAAAATAAATCAAAATTTATTTTCTAAGATCAGAAAATCCCTAGATCTAAGATCCTATTACATGATTATTACATGGTATTAAATCAAAAATTAAAATATATAAATATAGCATGAACTACATGTTGATCATATCAACATGTTTTTATACTACATCTAATGTATGTATTAAATAATAGATCAGATCTATTACCTTGCAAGTTAGACGTTCTAACCTTGCTAATCTGGGCTTGAGGATGATGTTGCAAGCCGCACACGCGTCCGGCCTCTAGGAGTCGTCCACACGAGCCCACGAATCTCGATCAGAAGTCCTGCTTCAGGAAATCAGCACAGTATGCTAGTACTGCGCTGATCCTTCTTTGATGGTTGATCAGGTGCCTCCTTCTTCTTGATTTGGACTCTTCCAAAGATGGAAAGTAGAAGGAGGAGTTTCAGATCTGAGACACTCTCAGGAAACTCAAGATGCAAGGAGGAAAGATATGAAAATAAAAACCCTAGAAGAAGACCCTCTTCTTCTTCACGTTTTTCTCTCTAAATGCCCAAACTTGCATCTTTTATATCTCTACGACCCAAAGGTATTTCTCTCTGATTTTTGGATGACAGAAAGGTCTCTCGAAAAGCTATCTCCTATTAAAATTTCACAAAGAAACTCGTCTTATATAGAGAGATATGATAGAGTCCTTGTCTAGGTCAAACACCTAGTCAAGGCTTATCCAAACATGGCAAGTAAAGGGACGCCCAACTCTTGAGCACCTCCTCCATATTTTTGTGCATGGATCACCAGAAAAGGGTGCACAATTTAAACCCTAAAATCCACGAAAAATTCCAAAAAAAATTTGGATAAATTCGGTGCAAAATTGAAAGAGTTTTGGATTTCTAAAACTCTATCTCATAGAATTCGAAATCCAAACTTATTCCTTTTAGATTTGATCCAAATCACCTTCCATGTAAGAAAGAAGAGAGGAGACCTTTTGTGAACGTGGGAGAGATCTGAGAGAGGGCTTTTGTCGCACAAAATAAGTGGAGATTGGCATTGAATAAGAGAGAGGGCGTGGAGAAGGTTTATGTGGTGCAAGGTGGAATCCTAGTCCTACTAGGATTCTGTCTCATAACTTGTTTTAATTTGGTTTTCCAAACCAAATCAAATCAAAATTAGATCAACCCAATTAAAATAGGTCTTAACCTAATTAAGAACCTAATTTAATCAGATTAAATTAGATTTAAATCTGATTTAATTTTCTAATCAAATTAGAAATTAGATTGACCCAAGTCCTAGTTGAACTAGGACTAGTCTTTCCTTGCACTTGGCTTATCCAATAAACCAATTGGACTTGATCCAATCAAGCCCAAACTAAATCTAATTAAATCATATTTAATTAGACTTAATCTCAGCCCATTGGCTTAATCAAATTAAGCTAATTAGCAATCGAATTGCTAATCGATCCTCCTGCAACACTTGCACTGGGTTAAATGTCAATCGTATTGATTATTTAACCCTATAATGATTCTTAATCGTTGATCAACCATCCGATCGGATCATGAACTCTAATGTGTGTGACCTCATAGGTCCGAACCTAAGCCGGTAGCATAGAAACAAATTCCTATACCAATCGAAGTGACCATCTAGCAATGGTACCCGACGTCCGGATAGGTCGAATGTGTAGAACAACATCCTTAGAACCCATGCGGATATAGTTTTCATATAATTCATCCCCTTGACCAAAATGATCATAGGACACCCCAGAGCTCAACTGTCAACTCTGATCAGGTTGTCCACATTGTATTTCAAAATATCAAATCCATCTGATGGATTACTCTGGCCAAGGTTTTGCTAAATTGAAATACAGCGACTCATTCTTCTCCAACTCTTGGAGTGGTCAATCCCATCTCGATCACACTCTGACTTCGCAAGTACTTGACTGTGCCCAGAAGTCTTCCATCCCTGAATTAAAAATTCAGTTAGTCCAGTACCAAAGCACAGTGAGTTGCTTGCAAGTCACTGAGGTGATCTCAAGTCTAAGGGACACTTATACCTATATCCCATCAGAGACATTCTCGACAGCAGAATGCTCTGGAGTTGGTCACGTTCAATGACGATGTACCCTTACATCTCACCTGTATGCCATACCAGTGTCTCCACACTCCTTGGTTAAGAGGACAACCAACCCATATGGCCTACAGCGACCTATGCTCGATAGAAGCTGTCGTCCTTATTAACAGCCTATCATTTGGTCGTGAACAGTTTTAAGGACTAATCGATAAATCCTCTCTTTATCGAACTTAAATAGTCCTAAGGACTTCATCATAACAACGGAGTTCATTAGAAGATGAAAGCTTATGATGAAAATGCCAAATATATTTTATTTATTAACAAATCAATTACAATACTTGGTTGCTCAACCGTCAACAGCTTGACGATTGGCTTTTTGGGACACATTTCCCAACAACTCCCACTTGTCCTAAAGCCACTCGGCACAGTATCTAATACCCATCTTCGACTTGTGGTTGTCGAACTCCTTTATTGCCAGGGCTCTAGTGAAGGGGTCGGCTAGGTTCTCCTTTCAGTCGATCTTCTGAAGATCGATGTCACCTCGATCCACGATCTCTCGGACCAGGTGGAAGCGGTGCAAGATGTGCTTCATCCGCTGATGTGCTTTGGGTTCCTTCACCTGAGCTATGGTACCAGTGCTGTCACAGTAGAGCAAGACTGGACCATCGAGGGAGGGTGCTACTCCGAGCTCGTTGATGAATTTTCTCAGCCACACAGCTTCCTTCGCGGCATCCGATGCTGCGATGTACTCCGCTTCACAAACAGAGTCTGCCACAGTATGCTACTTGGAACTCTTCCAGCAGATGGCTCCACCATTCAGAGTAAAAATATAACCCGACACGCTCCTGCTGTCATCATGGTCAGATTGGAAGCTGGAGTCTGTGAACCCCACAAGTTTCAGATCTGACTCGCCATAAACCAACCATTGGTCCTTAGTATTTCTCAAATACTTAAGGATGGCTTTAAACACTTTCCAGTGATTCTCTCCAGGATCAGATTGGTATCTACTCACTACTCCTAGTGAGTATGCCACATCTGGTCTTGTAGATATCATGGCGTACATGATAGATCCCACGGCTGAAGCATATGGGACTCTACTCATACGCTCTCTCTCTTCAGGAGTTGTCGGACAATCCTTCTTAGAGAGAGAAATTCCTTGGCCTATCGGTAGATAGCCCTTCTTGGAATTCTCCATGCTGAACCTCTTCAGCACAGTATCTATGTACATGGACTGGGATAACCCAAGCATCCTTTTAGATCTATCCCTATAGATCTTCATCCCTAGGATGTAGGATGCTTCACCCAAGTCCTTCATGGAGAACTGTGATGACAACCAAACTTTTATTCCCTGTAGTGCGGGGATGTCATTCCCGATTAAGAGAATGTCATCCACGTACAAGATAAGGAATACCACAACTGGACCATTTGCCCATTTATAGATGCAGGGCTCTTCTCCATTCTTAATGAAGCCATACGTTTTGATCACCTTATCAAAATGCATGTTCCAACTCCGAGAAGCTTGCTTCAATCCATAAATGGATCTCTGAAGCTTGCACACCTTGGACTCATCTGTGGATGTAAACCCTTCAGGTTGTATCATATACACCTCTTCAGTCAGCTCTCCATTCAGAAAAGCTGTCTTTACATCCATCTGCCAGATCTCATAATCCAGATGGGCAGCTATTGCAAGCATTATCCGAATAGATTTGAGCATTGCCACAGGGGAAAACATCTCGTCATAGTCAATACCATAACGTTGACGATACCCCTTGGCAACCAGACGGGCTTTATAGGTCTCCACCTTTCCGTCTGCGCCCCTCTTCCTTTTGAAGACCCATTTACACCCAATGGGTTTAACCCCTTCAGGTGGGTCAACCAATGTCCATACATCGTTGACCTTCATGGACTCCATTTCGGATTTCATGGCTTCAAGCCATTTCTCGAAATCAGGTCTCTGCATAGCATCCATATAGATGATCAGATCCTCATTATTCTCATCAAGTTCAATGGGATCACCGTCCCGGACTAAGAAACCGTAGTATCTGTCCGGCTGACGCGGTACTCTACCGGATCGCCTTAATGGTGCAGGTATATTGGGCTCCGGATCTGATCTAATCATATCCGACTCAGGTTCAGCTATTGGTGTCGGTCCTTCTACCTGTTGAACTTCATCAAGTTCAACCTTAGAGGCAACGGTTCCTTCACCAAGGAACTCCTTTTCTAAAAAGATTGCCTTAAGGCTGACGAACACCTTTTGTTCATCAGCATGGTAGAAAAAATATCTTTTTGTCTCTTTGGGGTACCCTATGAATGAGCATTTGTCAGACCTAGGTCCAAGTTTGTCTGTGACTAATCGTTTGACATAGGCCGGGCACCCCCAGACCCTAAGGTGTGAAAGTGCTGGCTTACGTCCCGTCCATATCTCATATGGAGTCTTAATTACAGACTTACTTGGAACCCTATTTAATAGATAACAAGCCGATTCGAGTGCATTTCCCCAGAAGGATATCGGCAAGCTAGCAAAACCCATCATGGATCGGACCATGTCTAACAGAGTCCGATTCCTCCTTTCAGACACACCATTATGCTGTGGTGTTCCTGGAGGAGTCCATTGGGAGAGAATCCCATTCTCTCCTAGATATGTGAGAAACTCACTAGAAAGGTATTCTCCTCCTCGATCAGATCGAAGAGTTTTAATACTCTTCCCAATTTATTTTTCTACTTCACTTCGGAATCGTTTGAACATTTCAAATGAATCCGACTTATGTTTCATCAGATAGACATATCCATATTGGGATAGGTCATCCGTGAAAGCTATGAAGTAGAAATATCCACCTCTAGCACTGGTGCTCATGGGCCCGCATACATCAGTATGTACTAGGCCCAAGAGCTCAGTAGCTCTCTCACCTTTTCCAGTAAAAGGTGACTTGGTCATTTTACCAAGAAGACAGAACTCACAAGTTGGAAGTGATTCACAATCACTGACTTTGAGGATTCCCTCTTGAGTCAACCTGTTTATTCTGTTCTTATTTATATGACCTAGCCTCCAATGCCATAAGTAGATATTTGACACACTATCTAATCTAGGGTGCTTGCCAGTAGAATAGACTCTTATCAGGCTTGATCTTTTTGGTCTGGGTCTGCACAGATGTCCCAGCCTGAACTTGCACCTTCTTGACTTTCTTCTTCTTGTTCTTCTTTCCTTTCTCAAAGGGTCGAGAACCAGAAGATGAACCTCCCACTGAGTTCACTGAGTTCACCGACTCCTTGAGGAGTTGGTGATCCTTCTCAAAGTTCTGAAGCAACCCCATTAACCCATGGTAGTTTACTTCAGGCTTTGTCATTCTATAATGAGTGAGGAATGGGAGACAAGACTTGGGCAGCGAGTTCAGTATTGCATCTTTCCCAAGCTGCTCATGCAAGGAAAAGTCGAGCTTGCTCAATCGTTCCATCAGCTCGATCATGTACAATACATGATCAGTGACAGAGACTCCATCCTGTATTTTGGCGTTGAAGATGGCACAACTAGTCTTGTGCCTCTCTACGTCATCGGGTGTGCCAAAGGTATCCTCCAACACTTGAAGCATGTCCTTTGGCTGAGCCGTCTCGAATCTGCGACTGAACTCGTCGCTCATGATAGCAGCCAGCATGATACAGCGCACCGTGGTCCGGTCACTGAGCCACTTCTGGTAAGTGTCTCTAACTGTTCCACGTGCATTGACAGCTGGCTCCTCAGGTGCAGGATCCATTATCACATATAGGATCCGTTCATGCTCCAGGACTATCTTCAACTTTGATACCAGCTACCGAAGTTGGGTCCCACCAACTTATCATTGTCCAACAATGATCGGAGCGATAGGGAAGTGGCCATATTTGCACAAAGGAGAACCATAACCTAATTAGTAATTGATTCATTAAACCTAAAGATTTGGACTTTAATCAAAAGGTTTCTCCCACTATTTTATTCGAATTGGTAGCCTCTACCTTCAATTCGAGGAATTACCCTAATTTCTTAGCGGGTACTAGAATCCACTTAGACTGCACACAAGCCCAACTTTGGTTGGCCAACCCATGTACATCTAAGGGTAGGTTCATAACCAATTGTTTCTCTAAACAATTTTTAGTAATTTTAATTTTGCCCCAGAAACCTAATCAGTAGGCTTTGGCCTCCACTGTAAGGATCCAGTTAGGTCCAACCATTAACATGATCATACTTGGTGTATCTAACCAACGAATGATTAAGCCCAACTTTGGTTGGCTCACCTAACCACCATTAGAGAGATACTTCCAAGTCGTCATATGATGAGTGATAATTCCATTAGTCAACAAGCACCAGGCCTTTGGGTCTGCAATGATTATTGAGTTCATGGACTCATTATCAAACACCTTAATGGGAGGCTATGACTCAGTTATCTTCATAACTTTATCATTTTAAGGACCTAATAATTTTAGAGGATTTAAATAATATAGAGGATGAGGTCAGATGAACCAGCTTATCATGATCCTCCCACTGGCTTCACCAAGTCAGCTTAAGGGAGACCAGGGCTGGTCTAGGAGCACCTAAATCAGTCACACTGATTTACCTAGCTGACATGGGTCAGCTCGAATAGTCAAGTGATCCGATCAAAACATAATTTCACCAAGAGGCCAGGTAAGTTCAATCAGTGGGAGGGTCTGCCAAAGCTTGCCTTAGACACCATCATGAATGGCCAGGTAAGCGAGCTCCCAATTAAAAACCACCGGTCTGGTTTACCTTAGACACCAACTGGTTTAATTAGTTTCGATTAGATCAACCTAACAGTTCGTGCTAGACTGCTTAGCCAAGAATCAAGTCCATTTGGTTCTCGTTAAAGACATGGACTTGACCAACTACAACTATTGTAATTGATCTAGAGAATCCTTGACCTAATCTAAGACAACAATTGATTAGATTTAGTCAATTCTCTAATTAAGTCCATCTTTAATCTAACCATAGGTCTAACCCAATTAATGGACCTAATTTTCACTAACCCATTAACCCAATGTGTTATGATTTGTGTCTTAGGTTCTTCAATTCACAATCCTAGAACCTAATCAAACAACTTCTTAATTCTTAATTAAGTTTTGGGCTGAGGGTTGGGTTCGGCTTTTCAAAAAAATAATTTTCATATTTGTAAAACAATTTTACAATATGATTCTACCAATCATATTGCATGTTTGATTCATAATCAAGATGCAAGTGAAATAAACATGAAACTACTTTAGATCTAATCTAAACAGGTTCATGTAATTGAAACAATTTCAACTTTAAATAATTTCTTTGCATAAAAATTATTAACAAAGAGATTTTATTTCAGATTTAAACATCTTTTAAATCTAATAAATTATAAATTTAATCTAGATCATATCTAACAAATTTATGATTAAAGATAGATCTACACAAACTAGGACAACCTTTGCACTGTAAGGGGTAAACCTTACAGCAGGACAACCTTGCAGTTTGTGATTGATCTAAAATTTTAATTTCAGATTTAATAATCAGATTATAAATTAGATCTAATCTAAGAAATAATCTAAGCATGTATAAATAATCATGTAATAAAGAACCTAGGCTCTGATACCAATTGAAGGAACCAGATCTAGGGTTTCAGGGTTAGATCTTGAAAAAGAGGGTTAGATCTTGAAACTTTTTCAAGATCATACAGCGGAAGACTAAAATAAATCAAAATTTATTTTCTAAGATCAGAAAATCCCTAGATCTAAGATCCTATTACATGATTATTACATGGTATTAAATCAGAAATTAAAACATATAAATATAGCATGAACTACATGTTGATCATATCAACATTTTTTTATACTACATCTAATGTATGTATTAAATAATAGATCAGATCTATTACCTTGCAAGTTAGACGTTCTAACCTTGCTGATCTGGGCTTGAGGATGATGTTGCAAGCCGCACACACGTCCGGCCTCTAGGAGTCGTCCACACGAGCCCACGAATCTCGATCAGAAGTCCTGCTTCAGGAAATCAGCACAGTATGCTAGTACTGCGCTGATCCTTCTTTGATGGTTGATCAGGTGCCTCCTTCTTCTTGATTTGGACTCTTCCAAAGATGGAAAGTAGAAGGAGGAGTTTCAGATCTGAGACACTCTCAGGAAACTCAAGATGGAAGGAGGAAAGATATGAAAATAAAAACCCTAGAAGAAGACCCTCTTCTTCTTCACGTTTTTCTCTCTAAACGCCCAAACTTGCATCTTTTATATCTCTACGACCCAAAGGTATTTCTCTCTAATTTTTGGATGGAAGAAAGGTCTCTCGAAAAGCTATCTCCTCTTAAAATTTCACAAAGAAAATCGTCTTATATAGAGAGATATGATAGAGTCCTTGTCTAGGTCAAACACCTAGTCAAGGCTTATCCAAACATGGCAAGTAAAGGGACGCCCAACTCTTGAGCACCTCCTCCATATTTTCGTGCATGGATCACCAGAAAAGGGTGCACAATTTAAACCCTAAAAGCTACGAAAAATTCCAAAAAAAATTTGGATAAATTCGGTGCAAAATTGAAAGAGTTTTGGATTTCTAAAACTCTATCTCATAGAATTCGAAATCCAAACTTATTCCTTTTAGATTTGATCCAAATCACCTTCCATGTAAGAAAGAAGAGAGGAGACCTTTTGTGAACGTGGGAGAGATCTGAGAGAGGGCTTTTGTCGCACAAAATAAGTGGAGATTGGCGTTGAATAAGAGAGAGGGCGTGGAGAAGGTTTATGTGGTGCAAGGTGGAATCCTAGTCCTATTAGGATTCTGTCTCATAACTTGTTTTAATTTGGTTTCCCAAATCAAATATATTTTATTTATTAACAAATCAATTACAATACTTGGTTGCTCAACCATCAACAGCTTGACGATTGGCTTTTTGGGACACATTTCCCAACAGGAAGTTCATGATGAACTGACCATATGTATTGGACAAGGACTGAAGGATCACATCAATCTGAAAATCCTTGTCTAAGATGATACCGAGCTTCCCAAGCTCCTCAAGATCCTTGATCATTGTCAAACAATGATCTTGGACTGATTGCCCATCATGCATCTTGGCCTTAAAAAGTCTTTGACAGACTTGATACTTGACCGCACGACTCTGTTCACCAAACAACTCTTGTAGGTGAGCCAACATTTGGCGGGTAGTCAAAATATTTTCATGTTGGCACTGCAAATCATCAGACATTGCATCCAACATGTAGTACCTAGCTTTGTTATCATCATCCGTCCACTTTTCCAGAGACACTCTCTGTTTAGCAGTCGGACGTGCTGGTATGGCAGGTGGGTCCTGGTCCAAGACATGAGTCAATTTTTTGAAACCCAGAATAATTCTGTAGTTCCTCAACCAGTCCTTAAAATTTAGTCCAGTCAGTCTATGAGTGTCTAAAATTTTGGTCAGGGAGTTTGAGGCAGACATGTTTCCTATAGAGAGTCAAAAGTTTCTAGTTAGATTTTGTAATCAGACTCAATCAATTTATTTAGGATTTTCATTTTTAAACAAATTAGGCTCCCACTATTTTTTTAGATCCCTACATTCCCTTGGTAGAGATGTAAAAATCTCCGTGTTTAGTGATTTCTAGTGGGTGGTGTAGTCTCACCGACTGGCTTATCACCTCACCTAACAGTTATTGGTGATGGATCAACCGATGAGTGGACAACTCTTGTCTAATGATTCTCTAATCATGGTGCACCCAAAACTTGGTCTCTAATTCATGAGCTCACCGTATCCGGGATATTGCTCCAATCTTTAGTTAAGCCAAGCTCACTATTTGCACGAACTAGATTCCTGATTGGGTCCCTCACCGTATCCAGAATATTAAGCCCAACCCATCCTCTAATCCGTAGCATCCAATGCCTAATAGACATGGTTGCGTCTTCTCGGTGCAACTGAGTCACTGTAACCAGCCGAGAACAATCAATCCTGGGAAGGGCCCGCACATCCATAATGATGGAAGACCTAGACTTAATATTTTCTTAGGGAGATTTGATTTAGGTCTCTTTAAACTTGACTTGACATAGTCATAACAATTATGACTAACCTAGTGGCATGGGTCAGCTCGAATTGTTAGCCACCTCAAATCAAAACTGGGTCGACACATATGGCCAGGTAAGTGAGACCAGTGGGAGGGATATGCCATGAACTCAACAAGAATGTATTCGAATCGAGTAGCTCCCAATTAAAAATTAGTCGATCACATCGGCCCAACTTACCTTAGACACCAAATTATCGAACCAGATCTAATTGAGTTAGTCTACAATCCAGGCTCTAACCACTGAACCAAATTAGGTCTTAACTTGATTGAGTCACATCTAAATGTGATTCGACCTTGACCCAGTCTTAATCCTATTAGGCTGGTCAATTATTAGCTTTCATGATCCCACCTAACCAACTCTTGATTCAGTTTGATCAACCGCTAGACCTAATTGAGCTACCCAAGCCCGAACCCAATCTTATGAAAATATCTTAGATCTAAAATTCTCAATTTTAGACCTAACTTAATTTCATAAGCTCAATACATTAATTAAGTTTGGGTTCATAAACAAAGCATGTAAAATAAATCCTAGGGTTTCAGGATCTAGGGTTTTGTAGAAAAGTAAGTTTTGATTTCTGATTAAGGATGAACGTGCGGCACCCCTACACATCATATGAACATCCCATTGAATGGGAAGAGAGGGTCTTAAAATCTTACTTTGTTCTTATGATCGGACGGTCATGAGGAACACCTTAATCAAAAATATAAATTTAACTACAAAACTAGTTAGATCTAAATTAACATATCACATATACAATTTAAGATCCAACTAATACATACTTTGCATACATCTCATGTATCAAAAATTAATCTAATTAACATGCTTTCAGATCTGATACATCATATGTAATATCTGAAAAATAGAATTTAAATTGAACTATTCAAAATAAAAACTATTCTAGACAAGTTACTAGAATAATTCTACAACTAGTCTAAGCATGCAACAGATCAATTTTATGAAATAATTAAAATTTTATTTTTTATTTTATGATCTCATTATAATAATTATAATATCAAAAAAAATAGATAATAAATTATATTTAATTTATATTTTAATCTCGTTAAAATATAAAACTTAAGACTATTCATGGATTCAATTAATCCTAATCTAGTTATGCATCTCATGCATGTTAGATCTTCTTAGATTTAATTTTAAATATTTTAATTTTAGATCTTATTATATCTGATATAATATCTGAAATCATTTAATATCAAATAAATTAAAATTAAAATCAGATCTAAAATAGATCTGAAATAGAGCCAACAACCTGGCTCTGATACCACTTGAAGGAAAACTGCCTTTTTCCTATGTAGGATCTTCCAGATTTCACCAAATTTGGGATGGAATAAATTTTATATTTTTTATTCTATACTATTTTAAATCTAATATCTATTAGATCTAATTTTATTATCTAATATTTAAAATTTAAAATTAAATTTAAAAGTATGAGAAATATAGACATACCTCAAGGGTAATCTAATTACCTTGTAGATGATCGCAGCACTGCCTGAGGTTCTGATGTTGCCACGTAAGTAACTAGCCTCTACTAGTATCTACTTAGGTAGGATCTGGAATATCTTCTCCTCATGATTCTATGCTCCAAAAATTAGATCAATATCTGATTTGAAAGTACTTCAGAACTCCTTCTGAAGTTGGAGCAGCAGCCTGTCGAAGATGTCCTGCAGCCTTCTGTTCCAGGCATCACCACACCTTGTACCTTTTCCAGATGAATGTCCAACTTCTTGGACGTGAAGAGGAGAGAAATAAGAGAAGGAAGGATATAGAGAAGAAGGGAGGGGGTGGCAGCTAATCAGTTTTTTGTATAAAACAAGTTCTATCTCAAAACCCTAGGTGCAGCAGGGTTTATATAGATCCTGTATGCTGCGCAGTGCCACATCATTCGATCAATCAAAAAATTCCAATAAATTTTGGAAAAATTTTGATTGATGGAGTGATATCATTTGATTACATCAGATAAGAATCCCCATGCTCTCTCCTATGTTGGTGCCAACATTGGATAAGCACAAATAAGGTGGCGCCAAAGAGTCCAAGTTTACCAGAACTCTTTGGTTCTTATCCATTTGGGGCGCCCACTTAAATCCAATTGAGCTCACACCATAATCTGATTATGGCACCCAATTTGAAGTAGTTTGGACATGTGGACACTCCACAAAAATCTTCCAATGAATCCTCTTCAGTTTAAGACCCATATGTCAACTTTTGACAGATGTCCTAAAATGAAATTGGCAGGTGCTAGAAATTAATAAGTGTTGTCTTAAATTCATCTCATGAATTAAGACAAGCCTTTTCTAAGCTAGACAAGCTTCAATTAGACTGAGAGAAATATTTCCAAGGTTCTCTGGATAAGCCAGATCATATTTGGCTTAGTAGAGACAGAAAAGATTACATGAGGAGAAAGTTAGGCTCAATCGAGTGCTAGCATGATTTTTTTGAACCTAATTGGATCTTATCCAAATCAATTGGGGTAGCCCAATTGATGACATCCAAATCCTAACCCTTGTTTGTGTGATCCAGTTAGGTTCAATTCTGTATGGTAATGAGACATGTCGTGATCTCATCATCGACATCATCAAAACTCCTTTCGATGGACCAGAACTCTTCTGATTCAGACAATTAGAATGATCGATCATCAAAATTATTCTAATTACTTCCAAAATCTACCAGTGACACCTAGCAGTATATGGTGGCAACCCATCAGAACTGAAGATGAACCTCTTGGTGCAGCTACCTGTGTGATTGAGTTCCTCTATCATGAGTCCCGACTGAATTAGGGTTAAGGTGAACTCGTCAAACCCAACATCAGTCATATGAATCAATCGATCGATCTGAGTCTGATGTGAAATCTAATGAAAAACTCTTTTTCATTATTTCACTCTACCATGGCCATGGGCTTAAGGGCTCGATCTTTCGATCATCATAGGACTACTCCTCTCATCTATCAAGATTGATAGATCCCATCTTGAAGCGATCTGGTTCCTACAATGGATATGCTACAGCCAACATACACCTCAGGATTTTGAATGGCTAGAAGATAGAGTTATGATGTAGTCAAACTATAATATACTCAAGGTGAACCGTCGATGCACCTCAAGTCAAAAAACTAGACACACAACTGTAGCATCGAGCTAGTCATCGACGAGAAGGTAGACTTCCTTGTGACTGCTCGAGGTGGTCACGCTCAGTACTCTCGTTCTCAACGAATACCTATACTCTCACTCTGGTATCTCCACACCATAGACTCAAGACTCATCTATCCTAAGAAAGTAATCGTACACCAACCTTCCAGATCGATCACCATCCTCGTGATTATCCTATTGTCAGGAGCAGTTTATGAGTTAGTTATGTAAATTCATGCCTTAAATTTTCAACTCTTGAAAATATGAATTTACATTCTCACTAACTCAAAGGATGTATCACAGACACAATGTACACAATGTGATAAAAGAATAACCCTTTTATTCATTTATAGTCAAAATTATAAATTTGCCCTTAGTTCTGTACAGGAATGTGTCAGTCGATCTGGCATCTAGGACACACATCTAACAATCAATGTAGTTATTGATCAAATCGAGTCAAGTGTTGATTTAGATTAGATCAATTGAGCTTATGATTCTACAAGTGTTGTAGATTGAGTTGATTAAACCTCATATGTAGAATCGTATCAACCTAAGGATGTAATCTGACTTTATGACTTGAATCTGATTCACCTAAGCTGACTAATTAAAATCAATAAGCTATTTAGTGTATAAGGCAAGTCTCAATCAATGGTTTTTAAATGGAAGGTTACTCACCTAGATAATTTTGCCTACAGTGAGTTAATGGCATACCCTCCCGTCAGTCTCACTTATCTGGCCAATTGGATGATTGGGTCATTAGTTGCTAAGGAGTTTTGATTTAGCCCATGCCAATTAGATCGATCATGTAATGACTGATTAGATAAGATCTAACCTAAACTTTTTTAATTAATATTAAGCCTTATGGTCTTCCACCATTATAGAAGTGCGGGCATGGTACTGGCGTTGACTGTTCTCGATTGGTTACAGTGGTTCAGTTGCATCGAGAACACGCAACCACTCCATTAACAAAGAGTTGCTCCAGGATGAAGATGGGGTTGGGCCCAATATGTGTTATCTAAGAGACTTAATGATGGCTTCACACCTGTTTGTTAACAGTGGGTCAGGCTTAACTAAGAAGTGGGGCAATATGTGTTATCTGAGCTCTCATGGCTTAGAGACCAAGTCACTACAAAATGCTTAGAGAAGCATCTAGACAAAGAGTTACCCACACATCAACGTATGCATCATCAATAACTGTTAGATGAGGTGCACAGCATCGGTGAGACCGTAGCACCTATTGGAAACCTTGTATTGATCGATCGGATTTTCATTTTCCATCCGAAGAGTATCGAAATCTGAAAAAATAATGAGAGTCTATTTGCATCTAAATGTCCCTTGAGCAAATATAACTTTTAGTACAAATATCTAACTACAATATCTACTCTCATAGATAAACAATATGCCTTTAACCCACTAGCCCACATCTTTAAAACTAACCAATTGATCGATACAAATTACAAGGACTGGCTCAAAAACCTCAAGATAGTCCTGACATCCAAAAAGATTAGGTATGTACTCAATTAGGATACCCCAGCCGTACTAGCTCATCCTACGATAGGGCAAAAAGCTACTCTGGATAAGTGGATAGATGATGACCTTAGGGTGAAGTGCTATGTGCTGGCTTCCATGTCAAACGAGTTATAGAGCCAGTATGAGCATATATCCACTGTCCGTGCCATGATCACTCACCTGCAAGAGTTGTATGGTGAGCAGAACTGGATAGCATACTTTAAATTATCCAAGTGGTTGTTTAATATGAAGATGCATGACAGGCAGTCAGTCTACGATCACTATATGACTGTGATCAAGGAGTTTGAGGAGCTTGAGAAGTCAGGCTTAATATGCAGAGGGAATTAAAAGTCGATTTGATCCTCTAATCTCTGACCAGTTTGTTTGGGCAATTTATCATAGACTACCATATGAACAAATTGGATTGCAACTTACCTGAGTTGATCAATATACTGGTTACTGCTGGGGGTACCTTGAAAAGTTCAAGAGGCTTTATTCTTGCTGCTGGGCGGGCACCTTCTAAGAGAAAATCTTAAGAGAAGGAAAAGAATAAGCCTGCAAAAAAATAGAAGAAGAAGAGCAAGCCTAAAAAGGACACTCCAAATAAAGCTATAGAGAAAGAAAAGTGTTTCCACTAAAATTCCGACAACCACTGGAAGAGAAACTGTCCCTCTTACCTGGAGAGCCTGAAGATGAAAAAGGATGATCAATTTTCTGAAGGTATGCTCATAATAGAATCTAACCTAATGATTTCTTCTACTTCTAATTGGATATTAGATATTGGTTCTGGTACTCATATATGCAAGGTCTAATAAGAAGTAAGAGGTTGAGAAAAAGTGATATGACCTTTCAGGTTGGCAATAGAGCAAAGGTTATTACAGAAGCCGTTGGAACCTACTCTCTTCGATTACCATCAGGCCTTAGATTAGATTTAAAAGACTGTTATTTTGCTCCTGTAGCTAGTTAAAATTTGATTTTGATCTTTGTACTAGCACATAATGGATTTTTTTTTTTAATTTAATAAAAATTTTTATTTTATTTATTTGTAAAATAAATTGGTTGCATCTAATCTTTTGATTGACAGTCTTTATCACTTGTATGTTGATGCTAATGTGAATTTAAATAAGTAGTGAGTACCATAGGCCAAAAGAGATCTAAAGATGAATTTAACCACAAGTACTTATGGCACCATAGGCTTGATCATATTAGAGAGGATAGGATAAACAGACTAAAAAAAGATGGGATCCTCAATTAGTTAAATCTGAGTTGATTCCAATCTGTGAATCATGTCTTTGAGAAAAAATGATCAGGTTATCCTTCATGGGACAAGAAAAAAGAGCCACTGAGTTACCAGTCTTGGTACATACCGATATGTGTGGCTCATTTGATGAGCAGATTAGGGATGGTTATTACTATTAAAAAATATGTCCCAAAGCTAATCGTTAGACGATTGTGCTCATCTTGTAAACTGTATATGAATTTTTATTAATAAAAATTATTTAGTATTTTTATTATAAATTGACCATCTTTGAACTCCTGTGTTGTAATGAAGTCCGTAGGACTATATTTATTAATTGATAAAGGAGAATTTATCGTTGAGTCCTTAAAATTGTTCATGACCAAATAACACGCTATTACTAGGATGATAGCGATATCAAGTATAGGTCATTGTATGCCATATGAGTTGATTGTCCTCTTAACCAAGGAGTGTGGGAGATACTGTTATGGCATGCAGATGGAATGTAAGAGTACATTCGCATTAAACGTGATCATGTGCCGAGCACTCTGCTGTCAAGAGTAGCTTATGAAGGGTATGGGTATAAGTGTCCCTCCGATCTGAGACCACCATAGTGACTTATAAGCAACTCACTGTACTTTAGTATCAGATTATTTGAGTTTCTAACTTAGTGATAGAAAGATACTAGATGCAGTCAAATACTTATCAAGTCGGTGTGTGAGTCAAGATGGAATTAACCCCTCTGAATTGATAGGAGATATGCATCAGTATATTTCAATTTAGCAAAATCTTGGTCAGGATAATCTATGAGATAGATTTAAAAAATTGAAATACAATGTGGTTGACTTAATTAAGATTCACAGTTAAATTCTAAGTCACCTTGAGCATTTGGATCAAAGGGATGAATTATATGGTAACCATGCGCTAGTAGGTTCTAGAAGGTTGCTTTGCAACACTTCGATCCATCCGGTTGTCGAGTCATCGTTGCTAGATGGTTACATCGATTGGTATAGAAAGTTATTCTTATACTATCGGCTTAGGTTCAAACCTATAGGGTCACACGTATTAGAAGATTTGATCAGATCTGATGGCTGAAGTCCAATTGGATTGTGACTCTGGTGAAGAGTCCTACTTGGACTAAGACTCTATGGGAGAGTCCCACTGGGATTAGGACTCTACCATTTATAGAGAATTAATTAGTAACTAGATTACTAATTAACTCAATTTGATTGAGTAAAGAGCTTTGAAATAAGTCTAATTAAATTAGACTCAGTTCGACTCAGATGGGATTGATATGATCAAACCCGATTACAAGAAAAATTTGATCTTGATTCGATCAGGGTTTGGACTCAGCTAATTTCTAATTAGGTTAGAAATTTGATGAGATATTTATATTTTTAATTAGATTAGCTTCATTTCTATCAGTGGTATCAATGCAAATTTGATTTGGATTAGAATTGAAATAGAAATGAAGTCCAAGTCAGACTAGGACTCTATGCTTATGTTTTACGCCACAACTGGATCCATGCCAATTTCTCCACACCTAATTGGATTTGGGTTGTGATTTTTGGCATCATAAGAGAGGATCCAATAAGGGTGGTTGGCTATAGCTGATGAGTCATAATATTATCTCTTGCTTAATTCGAATGCGATCTAAATTAGAGTTAAGATGCAGACTAGGAAAGAAATTTTTCATATATGGTTTATTTTTGGAGCCATATTATTTTTTTCTTATTTTTCTTAAGGAATCCTTTGGCATATGAGACTTTAGATTTCTTCTCCACATTTTAATGATTTTTTTAGAATTTTTTGGAATGCCAAAAAGGGGTTTTGGCATTGATTCATGGCATCCTTTCTTGGAAAGTCGTAATTCCTAGTCTATAAAAAGGAGACCCCTCTCTTGGATATCCCATGATCAATTCTCTTATAGATTTTTTATTTTTAGAGCCTCTTATTCTCCTCCTCTCTTCTTTTTATAGATATTTTATCACTTTGGAGTATCCAAGATGCTTGTAGAAGAAGGAAAAGGTCAGCTGTTGAAGTTGTTCGCAGACTAGCATCTTCAAGCCCCTGATCTGCGTCAGTCTTCACGTGAATTTTTTTATAGAGGCCAGATGACTTCGTGTGGCTATGAGTGATCTGAAAAATACTTTCTCTAACCATTGGATTATAGGAGATTAAGATCAAAATTTGTTTGGTAACAATCTCTAACTTATTTTGATTCCTATGGTAGATCGAATAGTTAGATCTAAAATTTCAGCATCGATGAGATTGATGTGATTTTCATTTTCAGATCAAAAGTATATATTTTTTATATCAAAAATTTTGATGTAGTAGTCTAATATTAAATCTTATATATATAATAAAAATTAAATTATTTAATTTATTATTTTTATTACAAAAAATTTTTATTTGCATGTACTACACTACTGTAAATTTCTTACAACTGGTATCAGAGCCAGATTATTTTGATATGAATTAATATGACTTTAGATCTAATTTTTTATTATTAGATCTGATTATTTTTATTTATATTAAATTTAAATTAATTTATTTTTAGATCTGATTATTATTTATTTAGATTAGATGTTCTGAGTAGCAAAATACTCAGATTGGATAATCACCAGGCCGTCCGATCATAAGAGCAAGTAGGATTTCATGACCTTCTTCTCCCATTTAATGGGGTGCTCTTCATAGCGTGTAGGGGTGCCACTATGAGATCCCATGAAGAAGAAAGTGAAAAGAGAAAATTTACTTTTTTACAAAACCCTAGATCTTAAAATCCTAGGTGTTGTTGTATGTGATGCAAGTTGCGAAGATAGTTAGTTACATCTAATCTTGTTTAGTCAAAATTATTTTGATCTAAAATCATTAAAAAATTAGATTTGATCTAAAAAATTTTATGACTTAATGTAAAAACTTTACATGAAAAATTATTTTTGAAACCTTAACCATGTTAATGCAAAACTTAATTGAGAATTAAGTATCAAGCTGATTGGATCTAGAATTATGATTTAGAGCTAATGACATTGCATAAAACATGGGGCATGTGTTAGCTCAAATTAGGTCCTTCTCTTTAATTAGGTTAGATCTGAGATTTGAATTAAAGAATTAATTGACTATGTAGAGAAATTGATTAAGTCTAACCAAATATTGAATTAGATTAATCAGGGTTTCTCTAGTACCATAGTTGTAGATGGTCAAGTCCATGTCTTTGACTAGACCAAATAGATCTTGATTGTGGCTCAGTGGTTGAACCCAATCCATTAGGTTGGTCAAATCAAAACTGTTAACCAATTGATGTCTAAGGTAAGTTTGGCATTTCGATCGGTGGTTTTTAATTGGGAGCAGCTTACCAGACCATTTCGATAGTGTTTAAGACAAGCTTAGTAGACCCTCCCACCGATCTCACTTATCTAACTAATTTGGTGAACTATATTTTGATTAGATCGCTAAGTGATTCGACTTAGCCCATGCCATTAAGGTTGATCAGTGTGACTGATCTAGGTGCCAGTTCAATCAGCATGACCTAATCCGATTCAGTGACTTGGTGAAGTCAGTGAAAGAATTATGGTCTACTAATTGATCTTTTTTTCTCTTCTCTCTTCTCTAAATCGATTAAATCTTCTAAATTATTAGGTCCTTAAAATGAGCTAGTTATGGTGATAACTAAATCATAGCCTCCCATTAAGGTGAGTAATAATGGGTATATTATTTTTGATTGACATTGAGGCACCATTCGTCTGATGTTCTATCTGAATGATAGAATTATCATTCATCATATGATGACTCTGATGAACTATCTGATGATGGTTGGATTGATCGAGCCATTCTTGGGTCTGATCACTCATTAGATAGAATCACTGAGTAGGTTCATGTTAATGGTTTGACCTAACCAAAATTTTTAGTAGAGGCCCATCGCCTACTGAAATAAAATCTAGGACTAAATTAAATACTAGAAGTTGTTTGGAGAAATAATTGATTGAGAACCTACCCATAGGTACATATAGGTTGACCAAGCCATCCTCAAGCCTATATATAGACTGTGTGGATTCTAGTACCCACTAAAAAATTAAGGTAATTCTTTGAATTAGAGGTAGAGGCTACCAATTCGTATAAAATAGTGGGAGGACCTTTAGACTCAAGTCCAAGTCTTTAGGATTAATAAATTCATATACTAATTAGGCTTTCTTCTTTCTTTGTGTGTGTAGATATAGCCTCAAACTTATTACTCCAATCACTGTTGGACAGTGAGAAGCTTACAGGATCAAATTTTGATAATTGATATCGAAAATTAAAGATTGTCCTGGAGCACGAGCGGATCCTTTATGTGATAATGGATCTTGCATTTGAGGAGCCTGCTCCCAACGCTCAAGGAGTAGTCTGAGACACTTATTTAAAATGGCTCAATGATTGCACCATGGTTCATTACATCATGCGGGCCTCCATGAACGATGAGTTCAGCTGAAAGTTTGAAGAAGCTCAATCAGAGAAAATGCTTCAAGTGTTGAGGGATTCCTTTGGTACTCTTGACGATGTTGAGTGGAATAAGACTAGTTGCATCATTTTCAATACCCGAATGAGGGAGGGTGCATCTATTACCGATCATGTATTGTACATGATCGAGCAGATTGAAAAATTGAGCAAACTCGACTTCTTTTTGCATGAACAGCTGAAGAAAGATGCGATCTTGAAATCTCTTCCCAAGTCCTACCTATCGTTCCTCAGTCATTTTAGAATGATGAAGTCTGTAGTCAACTACCACGGTCTGTTGGGGTTGCTACAAACTTTTGAGAAAGATCACTAGCTCTACAAGGAGATAATGAATCTAGTGGGAGGATCTTCTTCGGGTAGTTGTTATCCCTTTAAGAAAGGAAAAAAGAAGAAAAATAAGAAGGTGTCTGGTGCTAAGAGTCAGTCTCAGAAACTCAAGTTCAATGCTGATCAAAGTCAGACAGAGTGTTTCTTTTACAAGAAGCAAGGTCACTGGAAGAGAAATTATCCTTAGTATATCACTTCCTTTGATCCGAATAAGCCAAAAAAGAATAAGCAATCAGTTACTTGACAAGGTACTTATGTGATAACACCTTGTAACTTCTCTCTCATGGATACAATGACCTGGGTATTGGATACTGGAAGCCTTATTCATATTTATAATTCATTGCAGGATCTTCAGGTCATTAGGAGATTTGGAGAAGGTGAGAGATTCCTGAATGTTGGAGATAAAAGATCAGTTCCAGTTCTAATTTTAGGAATCATCAAGCTTGTATTCGAGTCTCAGTAAATTATCTTCATGAGTGTCATTACTATCCTATTTTTTTTTAAATATTATTTCTGTAGGCCTTTTGGCCAATTCAAATTATGAAATATCAATAAAGAAAAATTTTTATGATATCATTTTGAACGGTGTTACAATTTTACGTGGATAGTTGAACAATGGTATCTATATTGTATCTAGGCCTGATGTAATGTACATTTCAAATAAATGCCCTAGAATAGATGATGTCACAGATACCTATTTTTGGCATTGTAGGTTAGGTCATATCAACAAGAACAGGATGAACAGGTTGGCTCAAGAAGGAATTCTTGATAAACATGATTATGAATTGTTATCTACTTGTGAGTTTTATTTGCTTGAAAAGATAAACAAGTCACCTTTTACTGAAAAAGGTGAACGAGCCAGTGATGTGCTGGGGCTGATACATATCGATGTATGTGGACCCATGAGCACATGTGTCAGAGGAGGGTATAGCTACTTCATCACGTTCACAGATGACCTATCTAGGTATGGATACATCCACTTGATGAAACATAAGTCTGAATCATTTGAAATATTCAAATAATTTCGTAATGAAGTAGAGAAACAAACTGAAAAAAGTATTAAAATTCTTCGATCTGACTAAGGAGGTGAATACCTTTTCAATAAATTTTTGATATATCTAGGAGAGAATGGGATTCTCTCCCAATGGATCTCTCTAGAGACACCACAGCATAATGACGTCTCAGAAAGGAGGAATAGAACCTTGTTGGATATGGTTCGGTCCATGATGGGGTTTGCAACTTTGTCAATCTCTTTTTGGAGATATGCACTTGAGACAGCCTGTCTTGTACTCAATAATATTTCGAGCAAGTCAATTAGTAAGACACCATATGAGATATGGTCAGGACGTAGGCCGAACCTCTCTTACTTTAGAGACTGGGGGTGTCCAGCTTATGTTAAACAATTACAAACTGACAAGCTCAGTCTTAAGTCCGATAAGTATAATTTCATAGGATACCCCAAGGAAATAAGTGTTAGAAAATATATCCCAAAAGCTAATCGTCAATCTGTTGATGGTTGAGCAACCTTGTATTGTAATTAATTTGTTAATAAATAAAATATATTTTTGGCATTTTCATTATAAGTTTTCATCTTCTAATGAACTCCGTTGTTGTGATGAAGTCTTTAGGACTATTTAGATTTGATAAAGAGAGGATTTATCGATTAGTCCTTAAAACTATTCACGACTAAATGATGGGTTGTTAATAAGGATGACAGCTTCTATCGAGCATAGGTCGCTGTAGGCCATATGGGTTGGTTGTCCTCTTAATCAAGGAGTGTGGAGACACTGGTATGGCATACAGATGAGATATAAAGGTACATCATCATTGAACGTGATCAACTCCAGAACATTCTGCTGTCGAGAATGTCTTTAATGGGATATAGGTATAAGCATCTCTTAGATCTGAGATCGCCTCAGTGACTTGCAAGCAACTCACTGTGCTTTGGTACTGGACTAACTAAATTTTTAATTCAATGATGAAATACTTTTGGACACAGTCAAGTACTTACGAAGTCAGAGTGTAATCAAGATGGGATTGACCACTCCAAGAGTTAGAGAAGAATGAGTCGCTGTATTTTAATTTAGCAAAATCTTGGCCAGAATAATCCATCAGATGGATTTGATATTTTGAAATACAATGTGGACAACCTGATTAGAGTTGACAGTTGAACTCTGAGGTATCCTATGAGCATTTTGATCAAGGAGATAAATTATATGAAAACTATATCGCACGGGTTCTAAGGATGTTGTTCTACACAGTCGACCTATCCGGCCGTTGGGTACCATTGCTAGATGGTCACTTTGATTGGTATAAAAATTTATTTCTATGCTACCGACTTAGGTTCAGACTTATGAGGTCATACACATTAGAGTTCATAATCTGATCGGATGGTTGATCAACGATTAAGAATCATTTTAGGATTAAACGATCAATACGATTGACATTTAACCTAGTGCAAGTGTTGCAGGAGGATTGATTAGTAATTCGATTGCTAATTGACTTAATTTGATTAAGCAAATGGGCTGAGATTAAGTCTAATTGAATATGATTTAATTAGATTTAGTTTGGGCTTGATTGGATCAAGTTCAATTGATTTATTGGATAAGCCAAGTGCAAGGAAAAACTAGTTCTAGTTCAATTAGGACTTAGGTCAACCTAATTTTTAATTCGATTAAAAAATTAAATTAGATTTAAATCTAATTTAATTTGATTAAATTAAATTTTTAATTGGGTTAAGACCTATCTTAATTGGGTTAAGATCTATTTTAATTGGGTTGATTTGGTTTGAGAAACCAAATTTGAACAAGTCATAGATTGAATCCTAGTAAGACTAGGATTCCACCTTGTGCCACCTTAGCCCCCCACACCCACTCTCTCTTACTTTGTGCGACAAAACATTCTCTCCTAGGCTTTCACGCATGCCCAAAGCTTTCCACTCTTTCTCTCTTATATGGAATGTGGTTGTGGACCAAGTCAAAGTAGGAATTAGTTTGGATTTCAAATTCTATGAGATAGAATTTTAGGAAACCAAAACTCTTTCCTTATGGCACTGATTTTATCCGAATTTTTTTTGAAAATTTTGTGGCCTTTATGGAACATATTGTACACCCTTTTCTGGTGGTCCATGGCAGAAAAAGAAGGAGGGGGCATCCAAGAGTTGGGCACCACTTGTCTTGCCCTGTTTGGATTTTTTTTGACTAGGTATTTGACCTAGACAAAGACTCTTCATATCTCATTATTTAAGATGAATTTCTTTTTGAACCTTGTGTGAATTACATAGCATTGAGATACCTTTTGGGCATGTAAAAATTAGGGAGAAAGAGCGTTGGGGCATGGAAATATAATAGACACAAAAATAGGTGAGAGCAAAGAGAAGAAGAAGAGGCTCTTCTTCTAGGGTTGCTGTGTTCACCTCTTCTCTTCCTTCATCTGTGTATTTTCTGAGAGTGTCTTATATTTAAAACTCCTTCTCCTACTTTTCATCTTTGGAAGAGTCCAAATCAAGAAGGAGGCATCTGATCGATCATTGAAGAAGGATCGGCACAGTACTAGCATACTGTGCTGATTTTCTGGACCAGAACTTCTGATCGTGATTTGTGGACTCGTGTGGATGACTCCTAGAGGCCAAATGCATGTATGGCTTGCAATATCATCCTCAAGCTTGAATTAGTAAGTTAGAATATCCAACTTTCAAGGTAATAGATCTGATCTATTATATTTTACATACATTAGATGTAGTATAGAAATATGTTGATATGATCAACATGTAATTTTTGCTTTTTATATTTTAATTTTTGATTTAATATCATGTAATAATCATGTAATAGGATCTTAGATCTAGATATTTTTTAATTTTATAAGATAAATTTTGATTTATTTTAGTCTTCTGTTACCTGATCTTGAAAAAGTTTCAAGATCTAACCCTGAAATCCTAAATCTGGTTCCATCAATTGGTATCAGAGCCTAGGTTGTTTGTTACATGATTATTTATACATGCTTAAATTATTTCTTAGATTAGATCTAATTTATAATCTGATTGTTAAATCTGAAATTAAAATTTTTAGATCAATCACGAACTATAGGTTGTCCTGCTGTTGTCCTAGTTCGTGTAGATCTATCTTTAATCATAAATTTGTTAGATGTGATCTAGATTAGATTTATGATTTATTAGATTTAAAAAATATTTAAATCTAAAATAAAATCTCTTTGTTAATAATTTTTGTGCAAAGAAACATCATATATTTGTCTGAAAAATTTGCACAGTTTAAAGTTGAAATTATTTCAATTACTTGAACCTGTTTAGATTAGATCTAAAGTAGTTTCATGCTTATTTCACTTGAATTTTGATTATGAATCAAACATGCAACTTGGTTGGTAGAATCATATTGTAAAAATATTTTACAAATATGAAAATTATTTTCAAAAAGCCGAACCCTAACCCTCAGCCCGAAACTTAATTGAGAATTAAGAAGTTGTTTGATTAGGTTCTAGGATTGTGAATTGAAGAACCTAAGACACAAACCATAACACATTGGGTTAATGGGTTAGTGGAAATTAGGTCCATTAATTGGGTTAGACCTAAGGTTAGATTAAAGATGGACTTAATTAAAAAATTGACTAAATCTAATCAATTGTTGTCTTAGATTAGGTCAAAGATTCTCTAGATCAATTACAATAGTTGTAGTTGGTCAAGTCCATGTCTTTAATGAGAACCAAATAGACTTGATTCTTAGCTAAGCAGTCTAGCACGAACTGTTAGGTTGATCTAATCGAAACTAATTAAATCAGTTGGTGTCTAAGATAAACTAGATCAGTGGTTTTTAATTGGCAGCCCACTTACCTGGCCATTTCTGATGGTGTCTAAGGCAAGCTTTGACAGACTCTCCCACCGATCGAACTTACTTGACCTCTTGGTGAAGTTATATTTTGATTGGATCACTTGACTATTCAAGCTGACCCATGTCAGCTAGGTAAATCAGTGTGACTGATTTAGGTGCTCCTAGACCAGCCCTTTTAATGGTCTCCCTTAAGCTGACTTGGTGAAGCCAGTGGAAGGATCATGATAAGCTGGTTCATCTGATCTCCTCCTCTAAATCAATTAAATCTTTTAAAATTATGAGATCCTTAAAATGAAATAGTTATGGTGATAACTAGATCATAGCCTCCCATTAAGTGGATGATAATGGGTCCATCAGTTGAATAATCATTGGAGGCCCAAAGGCCTGGTGCTTATCGACTGATGGAATTGTCATTCATAATATGATTTTTTGACTGCATCTTTCTAAATGGTGGTTAGGTTAGCCAACCAAAGTTGGGCCTAATCATTCATTGACTAGATGGACCAAGTATGGTTATGTTAATGGTTGGACCTAACCAGACCTTTTTAGTGGAGGCCAAAGCCTACTGATTAGGGACTGAGGCAAAATTTAAATTACTAGAAATTGTTTAGAGAAATAATTGATTATGAACCTATCCTTAGATGTACATAGGTTGACCAACCAAAGTTGGGCTTGTGTGCAGTCTAAGTGGATTCTAGACGCACTAAGAAATTAGGGTAATTCCTCGAATTGAAGGTAGAGGCTACCAATTCGAATAAAATAGTGGGAGAAACTTTTTGATTAAAGTCCAAATCTTTAGGTTTAATGAATCAATTACTAATTAGGTTATGATTTTTCTTTGTGCAGATATGGCCACTTCTCTTTCGCTCTGATCATTGTTGGACAATAAAAATTTGGTGGGACCCAACTTCAGTAGCTGGTACCGAAAGTAAAGATAGTCCTGGAGCATGAATGGATCCTATATGTGATAACGGATCCTGCATCTGAGGAGCCAGCTGCCAATGCATGTGGAACAGTCAGAGACACTTACCTGAAGTGGCTCAGTGATCGGATCACAGTGCGCTACATCATGCTGGCTGCCATGAGCAATGAGTGCAGTCGCAGATTTGAGATGGCTCAACCAAAGGACATGCTTCAAGTGTTGGAGGATGCCTTTGGCACACCCGATGACATGGAGAGGTACAAGACTAGTTGTGTCATCTACAATGCCAAAATGTGGGATGGTGCCTCTGTCACTGATCATGTATTGTACATGATCGAGCTGATGGAGCGTTTGAGCAAGCTAGGCTTTCCCTTGCATGAGCAACTTGGGAAAGATGCAATACTGAACTCACTGCCTAAGTCTTATCTCCCATTCCTCACTCATTATAGAATGACAAAGCCTGAACTAAACTACCACGGGTTACTGAGGTTGCTTCAGAACTTTAAGAAGGATCACCAACTCCATAAGGAGTCAGTGAACTTAGTGGGAGGTTCGTCTTCTAGTTCTCAACCCTTTAAGAAAAAGAAGAAGAACAAGAAGAAAAAAGTGAAGAAGGTGCAAGTTCAGGCTGGGACATCAGTGCAGGGCCAGACCAGAAAGATCAAGCCCGATAAGAGTCAAGCTGAATGCTTCTTTTGCAAGAAGCGGGGGCACTGGAAGAGCAATTATCCTCAGTACATTGCCTCCCTGGATCCGAACAGGCAGAGAAAGAAGCAAGCTATTGCTGGGCAAGGTATTTATATGATGACTCCTTGTAATTTCTCTATTTGTGATATAACTAACTGGGTATTGGATACCGGTAGTCCTTACCATATTTGCAATTTATTGCAGAGGTTGCAGGTCAGTAGGAGATTCGAGCAAGGTGAGAGGTTCATTAATGTTGGAGATGGAAGACCAGTTTCAGTTCTAGCATTAGAAATCTTGAAACTTGTATTTGAGTCTCATACCATTGTTCTTAATGATTGTCATTTCTGTCCCAGTTTTTTTTTAAATATTATTTCTGTAGGCCTTCTGACCAAAAATGATTATGAAATTTTAATAAAAAAAATAAGTTTGTAATATCATTATGAATGGTGTTATTATTTTTTGTGGACATTTGAACAATGGTATGTATACGTTATCACAACCTGTTAACGTAGTCTATTCTACAAGCAAGCACTCTAGATTAGATAGTGTATCAGATATCTACTTATGGCACTGTAGGCTAGGTCATATAAACAAGAACAGGATAAACAGGTTGACTCAAGAGGGAATCTTCAAAGTCAGTGATTGTGAATCACTTCCAACCTGTGAGTCCTGTCTTCTTGGTAAAATGACCAAGTCACCTTTTACTGAAAAAGGTGAGAGAGCTACTGAGCTCTTGGGCCTAGTACATACTGATGTATGCAGGCCCATGAGCACAAGTGCTAGTGGTGGATATTTCTACTTCATAACTTTCACGGATGATCTATCCAGATATGGATATGTCTATCTGATGAAACATAAGTTAGATTTATTTGAAATATTCAAACGATTCTGAAGTGAAGTAGAAAAATAAATTGAAAAGAGTATTAAAATCTTCGATCTGACCGAGGAGGGGAATACCTTTCTGGTGAGTTTCTCACATATCTAGGAGAGAATGAGATTCTCTCCCAATAGACTTCTCTAGAAACACCACACTATAATGGTGTGTCTGAAAGGAGAAATCATACTCTGTTAGACATGGTCCGATCCATGATGGATTTTGCTAGCTTGCCGATATCTTTCTGGGGATATGCACTCGAATCAGCCTGTTATTTGTTAAATAGGGTTCCAAGTAAGTTTGTAATTAAGACTCCATATGAGATATGGACAGGACGTAAGCCAGCACTTTCACACCTTAGGGTCTGGGGGTGCTCGGCCTATGTCAAACAGTTAGTTACAGATAAACTTGGACCTAGATCTGATAAATGTACATTCATAGGGTACCCCAAAGAGACCAAAGGATATTTTTTTTACTATGCTGATGAACAAAAGGTGTTCATCAGCCTTAAGGTAACTTTTTTAGAAAAATAGTTCCTTGGTGAAAGAACCATTGCCTCTAAGGTTGACTTGATGAAGTTCAACAAGTACAAGGACCGACACCAATAACTGAACCTGAGTTGGATTTGATTAGATCAGATCTGGAGCCCAATGTACCTGTATCAATAAGACGATCCGATAGAGTACCACGTCAGCCAGACAGATACTACAGTTTCTTGGTCTGGAACGGTGATCCCATCAAACTCGATGAGAATGATGAGGATCCGATCACCTATATGGATGCAATGCAGAGATCTGATTCCATGAAACGGCTTAAAGCCATGAAATCCGAAATGAAGTCCGTGAAGGTCAACGATGTATAGACATTGGTTGATCTACTTGAAGGGGTTAAACCCATTGGGTGTAAATGGATCTTCAAAAGGAAGAGGAGCGCAGACAGAAAGGTGGAGACCTATAAAGCCCATTCGGTTGCCAATGGGTATCATCAACATTATGGTATTGATTATAGCGAGACGTTCTCCCCTATGGCAATGCTCAAATCCATTCGGATATTACTTACAATAGCTGTCCATCTAGATTATGAGATCTAGCAGATGGATGTAAAGACAGCTTTTCTGAATGAAGAGCTGACTGAAGATGTGTATATGATACAACCTGAGGGATTTACATGCACAGATGAGTCCAAGGTTTACAAGCTTCAGAGATCTATTTATGGATTGAAGCAAGCTTCTCAGAGTTGGAACATGCATTTTGATAAGGTGATCAAAATGTATGGCTTCATTAAGAATGGAGAAGAGCCCTGCATCTATAAATGGACAAATCGTCCAGTTGTGATATTTTTTGTCTTGTGTGTGGATGATATTCTCTTAATCAGGAATGACATCCCCACACTATAGGGAATAAAAGTTTGGTTGTCATCGCAGTTCTTCATAAAGGACTTGGGTGAAGCATCCTATATCCTAGGGATGAAGATCTAAAGGGATAGATCTAAAAGGATGCTTGGGTTATTTCAGTCCACGTACATAGACACTATGCTGAAGAGGTTCAGCGTAGAGCATTCCAAGAAGGGCTATCTATCGATAGGCCATGAAATTTCTCTCTCTAAGAGGGATTGCTAACAACTCTTGAAGAGAGAGAGCATATGAGTAGAATCCCATATGCTTCGATCGTAGGATCTATCATATACATCATGATATGTACAAGGCCAGATATGGCATACTCACTAGGAGTAGTGAGTAGATACCAATCTGATCCAGAAAAAAATTATTGAAAAGTGGTTTAAGCCATTCTTAAGTATTTGAAAAATACTAAAGACCAATGGTTGGTTTATGGCGACTCAGATCTGAAACTTGTGGAGTTCACAGACTCCAGCTTTCAATCTGACCATGATGACATAAGAAGCGTGTCGGGTTATATCTTTACTCTGAATGGTGGAGCCATCTACTGAAAGAATTTCAAGCAACATATTATGGCAGACTCTGTTTATGAGGCGGAGTATATCGCAATATCGGATGCCGCAAAAGAAGCTGTGTGGCTGAAGAAATTCATCATCGAGCTCGGAGTAGCACCCTCCATCGATGGTCTAATCTTGCTCTACTGCAACAGCACTGGTACCATTGCTCAGGCGAAGGAACCCAAAGCACACCAGCGGATGAAGCACATTTTGCACCGCTTCCATCTGGTCCGAGAGATCGTGGATCGAGGTGACATCAATCTTCAGAAGATCGATGGAAAGGAGAATCTAGCTGACCCCTTCATTAAAGCCCTGACGATAAAGGAGTTCGACAACTACAAGTTGAAGATGGGAATTAGATATTGTGCCAAGTGGCTTTAGGACAAGTGAGAGTTGTTGAAAAATATATCCCAAAAGCCAATCGTCAACCTGTTAACGGTTGAGCAACCTTGTATTGTAATTGATTTGTTAATAAATAAAATATATTTTTGATATTTTCATCATAAGTTTTCATCTTCTAATGAACTCCATTGTTATGATGAAGTCCTTAGGACTATTTAGGTTTGATAAAGAGAGGATTTATCGATTTGTCCTAAAAACTATTCACGATCAAATGATGGGCTGTTAATAAGGACGACAGCTTCTATCGAGCATATATCGCTGTAGGCCATATGGGTTGGTTGTCCTCTTAACCAAGGAGTGTGGAGACACTGGTATGGCATTCAGGTGAGATATAAGGATACATCATCATTAAACATGATCAACTCTAGAGCATTCTGCTATCGAGAATATCTCTGATGGGATATAGGTATAAGTGTCCCTTAGACCTGAGATTGCCTCAATGACTTGTAAGCAACTCACTGTGCTTTGGTACTGGACTAATTAAATTTTTAATTCAATGATGGAAGGCTTCTGGGTACAGTCAAAGATTTGCAAAGTTGGAGTATGATCAAGATGGGATTGACCACTCCAAGAGTTGGAGAAGAATGAGTCGCTATATTTCAATTTAGCAAAACCTTGGTCAGGGTAATCCATCAGATGGATTTGATATTTTGAAATACAATGTGGACAACTTGATCAGAGTTGATAGTTGTACTCTAAGGTGTCCTATAAGCATTTTGGTCAAGAGGATGAATTATATGAAAACTATATCCGCATGGGTTCTAAGGATGTTGTTCTACATATTCGACCTATCCAACCGTCGGGTACCATTGCTAGATGATCACTTCGATTGGTATAAAAATTTATTTCTATGCTATCGACTTAGGTTCGGATATATGAGGTTACACACATTAGAGTTCACAATCTGATCAGATGGTTGATCAATGATTAAGAATCATTCTAGGGTTAAACGATCAATACGATTGACATTTAACCTAGTGCAAGTGTTGAAGGAGGATCGATTAGCAATTTGATTGCTAATTGACTTAATTTGATTAAACCAATGGGCTGAGATTAAGTCTAATTAAATATAATTTAATTATATTTAGTTTGGGCTTGATTGGATCAAGTCCAATTGGTTTATTGGATAAGCTAAGTGCACGAAAAAGCTAATCCTAGTTCAATTAGGACTTGGGTCAACCTAATTTCTAATTTGATTAAAAATTTAAATCAGATTTAAATCATATTTTATCTGATTAAATTAGATTTTCAATTGGATTAAGATCTATCTTAATTGGATTAAGACCTATTTTAATTGGGTTGATTTGGTTTTGGTTTGATTTAGTTTGAGAAACCAAATTTGAACAAGTCATAGATTGAATCCTAGTAAGACTAGAATTCCACTTTGCACCACCTTAGCCCCCCACGCCCACTCTCTCTTATTTTATGTGACAAAACCTTCTCTCCCAGGTCTTCATGCATGTCCAAAGCTTTTCACTCTTTCTCTCTTACATGGAATGTGGTTGTGGACTAAGTCAAAGTAGGAATTAGTTTGGATTTCAAATTCTATGAGATAGAATTTTAGAAAACCAAAACTCTTTCCTTATGGCACTGATTTTATCCAATTTTTTTTTAAAATTTTTGTGACTTTTATGGCATATATTGTGTGCCCTTTGCTGATGGTCCATGGCAGAAAAAGGAGGGGGTGCCCAATAGTTGGGCACCACTTGTCTTGCCCTATTTAGATTTTTCTTGACTAGGTATTTGACCTAGACAAGGACTCCTCATATCTCATTATTTAAGATGAATTTCTTCTTAAATATTTTGTGAATTACAAAAGATTGAGAGACCTTTGGGGTGTGTGAAAATTAGAGAGAAAGAGTATTGGGGCATGGAGATATAATAGACACAAAACTAGGTGTCTAGGTAAGAGCGAAGAGAAGAAGAAGAGGGTCTTCTTCTAGGGTTGTTGTGTTCTCCTCATCCCTTCCTCTATCTATGAGTTTTCTGAGGGTGTCTCACATCTAAAACTCCTTCTCCTACTTTTCATCTTTGGAAGAGTCCAAATCAAAAAGAAAGAGGCATCTGATCGACCATCGAAGAAGAATCAGCACAGTACTAGCATACTGTGCTGATTTTCTGGATCAGGACTTCTGATCGTGATTCGTGGGCTCGTGTGGATGACTCCTAGAGGTCGGACATGTGTGCAGCTTACAACATCATCCTCAAGCTCGGATCAGCAAAGTTAGAATGTTTAACTTGCAAGGTAATAGATCTCATCTATTATATTTTACATACATTACATGTAGTATAGAAACATGTTGATATGATCAACATATAGTTCTTGCTTTTTATATTTTAATTTTTGATTTAATATCATGTAATAATTATGCAACAAAATCTTAAATCTAGTGATTCTCTAATTTTATAAGATAAATTTTAATTTATTTTAGTCTTCCACTACATGATCTTGAAAAATTTTCAAGATCTAACCCTGAAATCTTAGATCTGGTTCCATCAACAAGGGGATATTACTTTCATCTGCCTACTACACAAAAAGTATTTATTAGCAGTAAGGTACATTTTTTGGAAAAGTGATTCTTTAGTGAAAGAATAAGTGCCTCTAAAATCGAGCTTGATAAAGTTTGATAGGTAGAAGAATCGACAACAATGATTGAATCTGAATCAAATTTGATGAGATCAAATCTGGAGCCCAATGAACAAACATCCTTAAGGTGATCCAGTAGAGTACCACATCAGCCAGATAGATACTTAGGTTTTTTGATTTGAGATGGAGATCCTGTCGAACTCGATAAGAATGATGAGGATCTGATTACTTACATGGATGCAATGTTGAGATCTAACTCTGATAAATGACTTAAAGCCATGAGATCCAAAATGGAGTCCATGAAGGTCAACGATGTATGGACATTAGTTGACCCACCTGAAGGGGTAAAGCCCATAGGGTGTAAGTGGGTCTTTAAGAGGAAGAGGGGTGCAGACGGGAAGGTGGAGACCTATAAAGCCCATTTGGTTGCCAAAGATTATCGTCAATATTATGGTATTGACTATGATGAGATATTTTCTCCTATGACAATGCTCAAATCCATTCAGATCATGCTTGCGATAGCAGCATATCTGGACTATGAAGTCTGATAAATAGATGTGAAGATAGATTTCCTAAATGGAGAGCTAAATGAAGAGGTGTATATGATACAACCTGAAGGGTTCATATCCACAGATGAGTCTAAGATATACAAGCTTCAGAGATCTATTTATGGATTGAAGCAAGCATCTCGAAGTTGGAACATACATTTTGATAAGGTGACAGAATATATGGCTTTATTAGGAATGGAGAGGAACCCTGCATATATAAGTGGGAAAATAGTTCGATAATTATATTTCTTGTATTGTATGTGGATGACATTCTCTTAATTAGGAATGATATCCCCACATTATAGAGAATAAAAGTATGGTTGTCGTCACAATTCTCCATGAAGGATCTGGGAGAAGTAGCCTACATCCTAGGGAAGGAGATCTATAGGGATAGATCTAAGAGGCTGCTCAGGCTCTCTCAATCCACGTACATAGATACTATGCTGAAACGGTTTAGTATGGAGAATTTTAAAAAAGGTTATCTTCCAATAGGTCAAGAAATTTTTTTTTCGAAAGAAGATTGTCCGACAACTCCTCAAGAGAGAGAGAGCATATAAGTAGAGTTCTATATGCTTCGATAGTGGGTTCTATTATGTACGCCATGATATATACAAGATCAAATGTGGCATACTCATTAGGGATAGTCAGTAGATACCAGTCTGATCCAGGAAAAAATCACTGGAAGGTCGTAAAAACCATTCTTAAGTATTTAAGAAATACTAAGGATCAGTGGCTTGTGTATGGTGAAACTAACTTGAAACTTGTGGGGTTCACCGACTATAGCTTTCAGTTAGACCATGATGATAGTAAGAGTGTGTCAGATTATATTTTTATCCTAAATAGTAGAGTAATCTGCTGAAAAAGTTTTAAGTAGAATACTGTAGCAGACTCTGTTTATGAATAGAGTATATCGCAGCATCCGATGCTGTGAAAGAAGCTATATGATTGTGGAGGTTCATCGATGAGCTTGGAGTGGCACCCTCCATTGATGGCCCTATCTTGTTTTACTGTGACAATACTAGAGCCATTGCTCAAGCCAAGGAGCCGAGATCCTATCAGTGCACCAAACATATTTTGCATCGTTACCACCTTATCCAGGAGATCGTAGATCGAGGTGACGTCGACCTTCAGAAGATCGATGAAAGGGAGAACCTGGCTGACCCATTTACTAAAGCTCTCAAAATCAAAGAGTTTGATGATCACAAATCAAAAATGGGTATATAATACTGTATCGATTGGCTTTAGTTCAAATGAGAGTTGTTGAAAAATATATCCTAAAGCCAATCGTTTGATGATTGTACTCATCTTGTAAACTGTATATAAATTTGTATTAATAAAAGTTATTTGATATTTTTATTATAAATTGATCATCTTTGAACTCCTGTATTGTAATGAAGTCCTTAGGACTATATATATTAATCGATAAAGGAGGATTTATCGTTAAGTCCTTAAAATTGTTCGTGATCAAATGATACGCTATTACTAGGACGATAGCAATATCAAGTATAGATCATTGTGTGCCATATGAGTTGGTTGTCTTCTTAACCAAAGAGTGTGGAGATACTGTTATGGCATACAGATGGAATGTAAGAGTACATTCACATCCAACGTGATCATGTGTCGAGCACTCTGCGGTCAAGAGTAGCTTGTGAAGGATATGGGTATAAATGTCCCTCCGATCTGAGACCACCATGGTGACTTGTAAGCAACTCACTATACTTTAGTACTAGACTATCTGAGTTTCTAACTTAGTGATGGAAAGATATTAGGTACAGTCAAATACTTATTAAGTCAGTGTGTGAGTCAAGATGGAATTGACTCCTCTGAATTGGTAAGAGATATGCATCAGTGTACTTCAATTTAGCAAAATCTTGATCAGGATAATCTATGAGATGGATTTGAAAGGTTGAAATATAATATTGTTGACTTAATTAGGGTTGGCAATTAAATCTTAAGTCACCTTGAGCATTTGGGTCAAAGAGATGAATTACGATAACCATATGCCAGTAGGTTCTAGAAGGTTGCTTTGCAACATTTCGACCCATCCGATCGTCGGGTCATCATTGCAAAATGGTTACATCGATTGATATAAAAAGTTATTCTTATGCTACTGACTTAGTTTCGAACCTATGGGGTCACACGTATTAGAAGATTTGATCAGATCTGATGGCTGAAGAGTCCAATTAGATTGTGACTCTGGTGAAGAGTCCTACCTAGACTAGAACTCTATGGGAGAGTCCCACTGAGACTAGGACTGTACCATTTATAAAAAATTAATTAGTAATTAGATTACTAATGGACTCAATTTGATTGAGTAAAGAGCTTTGGAATAAGTCTAATTGAATTAGATTCAGTTCGACTCATATTGGGATTGATATGATCAAACCTGATTACAAGAGAAATTTGATCCTGATTCGATCAGGATTTAGACTCGGTTAATTTCTAATTGAGTTAGAAATTTGATGAGATATTTAAATTTTTAATTAGATTAGATTTATTTCTATCAGTGATTTCAATCCAAATTTGATTTGAATTAGAATTGAATTAGAAATGAAGAGTCCAAGTCAGACTAGGACTCTATCCTTATCTTTTACGCCACAAATGGATCCATGTCAATTTCTCCACGTCTAATTAGATTTGGGTTGTAATTTTTGGCATCATAAGAGAGGATCCAATAAGGGTGGTCAGCTATAGCTGATGAGTCATAATATTATCTCTTGCCTAATTCAAATATGATCCAAATTAGAGATAAGATGCCGACTAGGAAAGGAATTTTTCGTATATGGTATATTATTGGAGCCATATTATTTTTTTTATTTTTTTTGAGAAATTCTTTGGCATGTGAGACTTCAAATTTCTTCTCACACCTTAATAATTTTTTTAAAATTTTTGGGGATGCCAAAAAGGGGTTTTGGCATTGATTTATGGCATCCATTTTTGGAAAGTCCTAATTCCTAGCCTATAGAAAGGGGACCCCTCTCTTGGATGTCGCATGATCAATTCTCTTATAGATTTTTTATTTTTAGAGCCTCCTTTCCTTCTGTTCTTTTCCTTCTCTAGATCTCCTATCACTTTGGAGTATCCAAGATGCTTATAGAAGAAGGAAGAGGTCAGCTGTCGAAGTTGTTCGCAGACTAGCATCTCTGAGCCCCTGATCTATGCCAGTCTTCTTGTGGATTTTCCTATAGAGGCTAGATGACTTTGTGTGGCTATGAGTGACTTAAGAAATATCCTCTTCAATTGTTAGATCAGAGGAGATCAAGATCAAAATTTATTTGGTAACGATATCTAACTTATTTTGATTCCTATGATAGATCTAATAGTTGGATCTAGAATTTCAGCATCGATGAGATCGATGTGATTTTTACTTTCAGATCTAAAGCACATACTTTTCATATCAAAGATTCTGATATGGTAGTCTAAGATTAGATCTTATACATGTGATTAGGATTAAATTATTTAATATATTATTTTTACTGCATAAAATTTTTTAATTGCATGTACTACACTATCGTAATTTTTTCTTCAATAGCTACTTCATTATCTTTACTGATGATCTATCATGGTATGGATATGTGTTTCTTATGAAACATAAGTCTAAAGCCTTTAAAAATTTTAGAGAATTCAGGCAAGAGGTAGAGAAGCAAATAGGTAAACCCATCAAAGTCCTACGATCTGATCGAGGAGGAAAATACTTGAATGCTGAATTTGTAAGATATCTTAAGGAGAATGGTATTATCTCTCAATGGACTCCTCCTGACACACCTCAACTCAATGGGATATCTAAAAGAAGAAATAGGATCCTATTGGATATGATCTGATTCATGATGAGCTTCACTGATTTACCTATATTTCTTTAGAGACATGCCTTACTTATCGTGATGTATATTTTAAATAGGATTCCTTCTAAGTCTGTTTCCACCACACCATATGAGATATGGCATGGTAAGAAATCGAGTCTGAGTTATCTTAAGACTTAGAGATGTTCACTTATATCAAGAGATAGAAAGTTGACAAGTTAGAGGTTAGATCAGTTGTAGCTCGATTTATAGGGTATCCCAAAAAATCTATTGGGTATTATTTTTACTTTCCACATGATCACAAATATGATTGTGAGTCGCAATGTCACATTCTTAAAAAAATAGTTTATCCAGGATGGTGATAGTGGGAGGTTAGTTGAGCTTGATGAAAAATTTTTTAAAGAGCAATAAGCTATAGATCCTCAGGAACTTGTCAATGATGAGCCAGTAGTAAATATTCCACCTCCACCTTGTAGATTAGTTAAAATCTCCCATCCTTCAGAAAGATACATGGGTATGCTGAAGGAGGATGTAGAGGAAGCATTCTTTGTAGGAGATGGGGGTTGTTGGTGCAAAAATCTGCTTACGCAGGAGAAGCTGGAGTCGGGGAAGTCGCGGTCGCCGCCGGGACCTGCAAAGGAAGTCTAAACTGGAGGTGGGGTTGCTCCGGCAAGACCCTCCGACGCTCAAGTCAGTTCTCTGCCTCAACAAGAATGGAGCGCTCGAACGAAGAATTTAGTAGAGTTTTTAGATGAAAGATGAAAGCTCATAGAATAACGTATCTGGAGCCCCCCCCCTTTTATAGGCGGAGGGGGCAGTAGCCTGATAGCGACATCTGTAATCGTCTGGCAGTGAGCTGCCCAGGGTCAGGCGGAGTTTACTGTGAAGAGTAGTGGAGTGGACCCGTGGCTATCACTGGGGTGTGCCACGTGGAGTCTGTCGCAGGGAGTGGAGCAGTGTCTGTTGTCGCGATTTGCCAGCGGATGGGAGAATCGCGCGGTATCCATCGCAGAAAGTGGAGCAGGATCATGGCCGTTATTGTGGCCTGCCAGGGAGTAGTGAAGCTGCGCGAGACCCGTCATAGGGAGTGGAGCAGGATCGTGGCCGTTATTATGGGCTGCCAGGGAGTGATGGAGCTGCGTAGGGCCTGCCGCAGGGAGTGGAGCAGTGTTGTCCGTTACTGTGGTCTGCCAGGGGGTCTAGACTTGTCGGTCGAAGTTCGGTTGGAGTTGGTAGTGAGGTCCGGTATCCGTAAAAGTTTGGGCGAGGTCTTTCGTGGGAGTCCGAACGAAGTCTACTTGCAGTCGTTGGAGTCGAGGATGAAGCCCGGCTCCCGTAGGAGTCCGGGCGGAGTCATCCTGCAATTAAAGTTAAAGGCGAAGTCCGGCTCCCGTAGGAGTCCGGACAAGGCTTACTGGCAGCTGATGTTGAGGACGGAGCCCGGCTCCCGTAGGAGTCCGGGCGGAGTCTATTTGCGGTTGAAGTTGTTGGTGGAGTCCGGCTCCCGTAGGAGTCCGGACGAAGTCTGTCTGCAGCCGTTGGAGTCGAGGATGAAGCCCGGCTCCCGTAGGAGTCCGGGCAGAGTCTTCCTGCAATTGAAGTTAAAGGCGAAGTCCAGCTCCCGTAGGAGTCCGGACAAGGCTTACCGGCAGCTGATGTTGAGGACGGAGCTCGGCTCCCGTAGGAGTCCGGGCGGAGTCTATTTGCGGTTGAAGTTGTTGGCGGAGTCCGGCTTCCGTAGGAGTCCGGACAAAGTCTGTCTGCAGCCATTGGAGTCGAGGACGAAGCCCGACTCCCATAGGAGTCCGGGCGGAGTCTTCCTACAATTAAAGTTAAAGGCAAAGTCCGGCTCCCGTAGGAGTCCGGACAAGGCTTACCGGCAGCTGATGTTGAGGACGGAGCCCGGCTCCTGTAGGGGTCCAGGCGGAGTCTACTTGCGGTTGAGGTTGTTGGCGGAGTCCGGCTCCCGTAGAAGTCCGGACGAAGTCTGTCTGTAGCCGTTGGAGTCGAGGATGAAGCCCAGCTCCCATAGAAGTCCGGGCGGAGTCTTCCTGCAATTAAAGTTAAAGGCGAAGTCCGACTCCCGTAGGAGTCTGGACAAGGCTTACCGGCAGCTGATGTTGAGGATGGAGCCCGACTCCCGTAGGAGTCTGGGCGGAGTCTTTTTGTGGTTGAGGTTTGTTGGCGGAGTCCGGCTCCCGTAGGAGTCCGGACGAAGTCTGTCTGCAGCCGTTGGAGTCGAGGATGAAGCCCAGCTCCCGTAGGAGTCCGGGCAGAGTCTTCCTGCAATTAAAGTTAAAGGTGAAGTCCGACTCCCGTAGGAGTCCGGACAAGGCTTACGGGCAGCTGATGTTGAGGACGGAGCCCGACTCCTATAGGGGTCCGTGCGGAGTCTACTTGCGGTTGAGGTTGTTGGCAGAGTCCGGCTCCCGTAGGAGTCCGGACGAAGTCTGTCTGCAGCCGTTGGAGTCGAGGATGAAGCCCGTTTCCCGTAGGAGTCCGGGCGGAGTCTTCCTGGAGCTGATCCTGCTGAGGACTTCTATTGTGGGTATTTTATACCCAACACCAGTCCCCCTACTTTCGAGTTTGAATTTCGAACGAAGGAAGTACAGAGAAAGATGGGCACAGTCGAAACCGTCCCGTCGAATCCTGCGCACTGCCGCCCCCAGATATTTTGGCATTAAATATGCGCGTGCTGGAGTCTTTTCGGATCGGGATGACCTGAAGAGTCTTTTCGGAACTCCCGCCGAAACATGATCCCAAGCATTGCACTACAGAAATTTGCGAACAGTGAATCCTCGATAGCGGCGAGTGGGACCCGTGGCATGCACCAGTTGGCCTAGGGACACCCGCCGCCATAACTGTGCTAAGATCCACTGGCTATTTAAACCCCCTACTCTTCCTTCGGGGATCCATCCTGCCGAAAGGATAGCATCTTTCTTTCGTCTGAGAGCCTAACTACTCAGCCACTTCCTCCGCACCAGCCCTCGCTGTCTTCAGCCCCTCGATTCTTCTCTAAGGGGTTCCCACGCTATGCCCTCCACTCTGGAGGCCATCCTCGAAGGGACATATAGGGCCTGGAGGAAGGCGAGGAGGAGGACAGCGGTCGGTGAGTTCGTCGGTCATCAAGTGGCCACTGAGGATCTCCGTCGTTTCAAAGGGGGCTCAAGGAAGAATTCCTTCAACAACAGGGGTTTAATAATGGGGGCCGTCGGTAAAGGTATTCTGCCCGAGAATTTTGGAGTAGCAAGGCGGGATGATATCGATCAAGAGGGCAGAGCTGCCGTCACCAGCTGTGGCGAGATCCTTGATGTCGTCGTGGCCGACGGACCAGAAGCGGTCGACGTCGACGGTGGGGCAGTAGAACCTGTTGCCGGGACGGTGGAAGTAGCGCATGCCGACCTTGCCGGAGCATTTTGGACGGCGGCTACCATGGAGTATTCGGTGATGACGCATATTTCTGGCGCCACCGTTGCCCCCAGGGTGACTCCGGTTCTTCTTGAAACAGGTCTTCGTCGTCGCTGTCGTTGCCCTTACCGTCCCCGGGAATCTATCCCATCCTGTTCCCCCTGAGGTTGGGACTTCGGAGGTGGAACGAAACAAGGCAGGGCGAAAGCCGATGAGCCCATCACACGTACTGGACGACGCGGCTGGGAAGGACAGAAATGGGAAGAGAAGTTTGCAGCTTGAAGCGGCCTCCGATGCATCCTTTCCAAACCGTGTTCGCGAGACTTGCAATGATGTATACATTTTTTTTTTTCTGGCCCACCGGGTCTTGTAATGTATATCTTGTCAGTTGAAAAATAAAAAGGAGATTTTGTTACCTCGTCTGCATCTTGTATCGAGTAGTCGTCTGTCGAACTTCTTTATTCTTCTTTCTTCTCTCTTCCTTCTTGTTTTCTTTTCTTTTTCACGTCATCCCAAGGTCGTCGACGATCTCTTTTATTCATGTTGGATTGTTATTTGTCGAGCTCCTTTTTGACTTTTATGCCATTCAAAGATACCTGGTTGTCATTTTCCCGTCAATGGCTGCGGGCTTGCTTGGGGCCAATCGGGCCTGGGGTCCCTCCTAGGGCTTGGTCCCTCCTAGGGCTTGAGCTCGGGGATCCGAGCTTCTGTCACCCTAAGTAGGTTGTCCTGTTTTGTGTCAAAAACTTCCTCAAAAGCTGGGACTCCCTGTGGGAGCCCCAGTCCTTGCGGTGACAGAGTTTTCTGTACCTCGATCGCTGTCCGTTTTCCAATCGTAGCTGTCATAGTCCGTTGCCTTCCTTTTTCCTTTTCGCTCGGAGTTTTTCTTCGCTGAAGTCAAGGCAAAGTTTGGCTCCTGTGGGAGTCCGAACGGAACCCTCCTGCGATTGGAGTCACGGGCAGAGCCCGGCTCCCGTAGGAGTCCGGGCGGAGTTCCTTGCAATCAAAATCAGGTGCGAAGTTCGGCTCCCGTAAGAGTCCGGGCGGAGTCTATTTGCAGTTGAAGTTGTCGGCGGAGTCCGACTCCCGTAGGAGTCCGGACGAAGTCTGTCTGCGGCCATTGGAGTCGAGGATGAAGCCCGGCTCCCGTAGGAGTCCGGGCGGAGTCTTTCTGCAATCAAAGTTAAAGGCGAAGTCCAGCTCCCATAGGAGTCCGGACTAATCTTACCGGTGGTTGACGTTGGCGATGAAGCCCGGCTCCCGTAGGAGTCCGGACGAAGTCCCCCTTGGGGTCGGAGTCGTAGGCGGAGCCCATCTCCCGTGGGAGTTTGGGCGGATCTTACCGGCAGTTGAAGTTGGTGACGGTGCTCGTCTCTCGTGGGAGTCCGGGCGGAGTCCGCAAGGGCTAATCCTGTTGAGAACTTCGATCGTGGGTATTTTGTACCCAACACTCTCCCCATCCGGTCTAAATGGAACCGGACCTTCGACTTTGCTCAAGTTAGGGCGAGGTTCTCCTCCTGTCCCTAACAGGGCTGTGGGGGCTCATATGGACGTTGTAAGGCCTCTCCCCCCATCCGGTCTAATTGGAACCGGGCCTTCGACTTTGCTCAAGTTAGGGCGAGGTTCTCCTCCTATCCCTAACAGGGCTGTGGGGGCTCATATGGGCGTTGTAGGGCCTCTCCCCCCATCCGGTCTAAATGGAACCGGGCCTTCGACTTTGCTCAAGTTAGGGAGAGGTTCTCCTCCTGTCCCTAACAGGGCTGTGGGGGCTCATATGGGCGTTGTAGGGCCTCTCCCCCCATCCGGTCTAAATGGAACCGGGCCTTCGACTTTGTCGGGACGACGTTTCCCTTTCGCTTCTGACACGGTTTGTGCGAATTGTTTAAAGACATGCAGGTATGCAACATTTAATTAAAATGAAGTTATTGGTAGTACACCCATAAGTTTTCAGAGTTCCACAGTCGTGGGAGGTCGGCTCCTCCGAGTTCCTTAAGATAATAAGTTCCTGGCCGGACTACTTCTTTGACTTCATACAGTCCTTCCCAATTTGGGATGAGTTTCTCCCGGTCCTGAGGTTGCGAGACAGCAGCTCATCGAAGTATTAGATCTCCTGCTTTAAAGGCTTTGTTCTTGACTCGAGCGTTGTAATATCGAGCAACTTTCTGTCTGTAGGCTGCCATTCGAACCTGAGCGATCTCCCATCTTTCTTCCGGTAGGTCGAGGTTGGCTCTAAGACTTTGTGAATTTTGATGCTCGTCGAATGCCACGACTCGTGCCGACGGGAGTTTAAGCTCGATTGGGATGACGGCTTCCGTACCGAAGGCTAAAGCAAAGGGGGTCTCCCCCGTAGGTAACCTCTGGGTAGTTCGATATGCCCATAGCACATGATAAAGCTCGTCCGCCCAAGTTCTCTTTGCTTTTTCAAGCCTTATCTTAATCCCCTGCAAAAGGGTTCTGTTGGTCACCTCAGCTTCGCCGTTCGCCTGGGGATGGGCTACTGATGTGAAGTTGTGAGAGATATTTAGATCTTCACAGAATTCGGCGAATTTCGCTCTCATAAATTATCGTCCATTATCAGTGATTAGGGTTCTAGGCAGACTGAACCTACACACGATCGATTTCCAGACGAAATCTTGAACTTTTGCTTCCGTGATCTTTGCTAGTGGTTCGACTTCAACCCATTTGGTGAAGTAGTCGATCGCTACGAGGAGAAACTTTCTTTGCCCAGATGCCATGGGAAAAGGGCCAAGGATATCCATCCCCCATTGTGCAAAAGGCCATGGGGCACTCAAGGGTGTGAGTTCGGTGGTGGGCTGTCTCTGGATGTTGGCGTACCTCTGGCATCGATCACACTTTTTGACATATTCAATCGAATCACGATGCATCGTTGGCCAGTAATATCCCTGGTGGAGCAGCTTGTGGGATAAAGATCTAGCCCCCAAATGGTTTCCGTAAATCCCCTTGTGTACTTCCCACAAGGCGTAGTCAGCTTCCGAGGGCCGGAGACATTTCAAGAGGGGCAAGGAGTATGATCTTTTATACAATTTGCTCTCATAAAGGATATACCGGGAGGCTTGATTTCGGAGCTTCCGAGCCTCTTTCGCGTCCTGGGGGAGAATTCCATCCTTAAGATAGGTTATCAGCGGGTCGACCCAGCTGGGCTCGTGGTCGATCTCCATTACGGGCCGTGATTCTTCTGCACTCGGGTATTTTAGAACTTCAAAGAGGATGCCTCTGGGCAATTCGGTCGGAGCCGATGTCGCCAGCTTGGAGAGAAGATCGGCCCTGGTATTCTCCAGCCTGGGAATCTGTCTAATGTTGAAGCTGCTGAAGGTGGGGGTGAGCTCCTTTACCTTTTTCAAGGTATCTGACCATACTGTCCTCCCGCACTTCATAACTCCCATTGACTTGCCCCACCACCAGTTGAGAGTCACTGTGCACCCAGAGCTGACTTATTCCCAGCTCTCTGACGATCTTTAGTCCTGCGATCAGAGCTTCATATTCCGCTCCATTATTTATTGCGGGGAACTCGAAATGTATAGCGTACTCAGCTATGACTCCCTTCGGACTGACCAAGATCAGGCCTGCACCTGCGCCCGACATATTGGAAGATCCGTCCACATAGAGGGTCCAAAAGCGATCGGAGGGATTGGCCTCTTCGTTGGGGGAGTTTGGTTGAGACTTCAGGTCATCAACTTTGCTTTGCTCAGGTTCGACCTCCTCTGGGATGGTGCACTCTACTATGAAATCTGCCAGTATTTGGGCCTTTACTGCTGGTCTAGGTCTGTAGTTGATGTCAAATTCTGTGAGCTCAATTGCCCATTTTGCCATTCTTCTGGAGGTGTCAGCCCGGTGTAAAACCACCTTGATCGGTTGATCGGTGAGTAGCATCACGGTGTGCCCTTGAAAGTAGGGTCGGAGCCTCTGAGCTGCAATCAACAAGGCGTAGGTCAGTTTTTCTAATTTGGTGTACCTGGTCTCGGCGTCCCTCAGCGCGCGGCTAATGTAGTAGACTGGTCGCTGGACTTTCGCTTCTTCTTTGACAAGGACGGTCGCGAGGGCCATGGGAGAGACCGCTAGGTATAAAAACAGTTCCTCCTCAGGTTCAAGCTTTGCCAACAGCGGGGGTGAGCTAAGGTAACTTCTTAACTCATCGAACGCCTGTTGGCACCCAGAGGTCCAGCAGAAGTTCTTCGGCTGCTTGAGGGTTTGGAAGAAGGGCAAGCACCGTTCGACCGACCTTGCGACGAAGCGATTAAGAGCCGCTATCCTCCCTGTGAGGCACTGAACCTCTTTGATCGACTTTGGGGCGGTCATCTCCTGGATGGCGTGAATTTTCTCTGGATTGGCCTCAATCCCGCACCCCGATACTATGAAGCCTAGGAACTTCCCTGAAGTTACTCCGAAAGCGCATTTAGTTGGGTTCAGCTTCATTTTATACTTTCGGAGAGCGTCAAAGGTCTCCTCAAGGTCGGCGACATGATTTCTGAAAGACTTGCTTTTTACGAGCATATCGTCCACATAGACCTCCATGTTTCGGCCGATCTGCTCTTTAAAGATTTTGTTCACCAACCGTTGGTAGGTTGCGCCTGCATTCTTGAGGCCGAAAGGCATGACCCTGTAACAGTAAAGGCCGCGATTAGTGATGAAAGCTGTCTTTTCTTCATCTTCAGACGCCATTCTAATTTGATTATAGTCGGAGAACGCATCCATAAAGGTGAGAAGCTCATGGCCTGAGGTCGCATCCACCAGTTGGTCGATTCTGGGAAGGGGGTAGCTGTCCTTTGGACAAGCCTTATTCAGCTTTTTGAAGTCTATGCACATCCTCCACTTGCCGTTTGCTTTTTTGACCAAAACAACATTGGAAATCCAATCAGGATAATTGACTTCCTTAATGAATCCGGCCTTGAGGAGCTTATCCACTTCCTCGGCTATCGCCTTTTGCCTCCCCGGGGCATGACTCTAGATTTTTTCTTTCGTCGGTCGATGCTTTGGATCGACGGCCAGATGATGCTCCATGACTTCTGTGTCAATCCCCGGCATGTCTGCTGGAACCCAAGTGAAAACGTCCGCATTCCTTCGTAGAAAGTCAATAAGATGCATCCGCACCTCCTCCCCTAGGTTGGAGCCGATTAGTGCCACATGCTCCGCATTCCCATCATTCAAAGAGATTGGTACCAGATCTTCGATTGGGCCGCCCCTTTCTTCGGTGAGGTCATCGCGAGCATCTAGTCCATCGACAGGACAGGGGTCAGCCTGATCGCTTCTTTGCAAAGCGATGTTGTAGCAGTGTCTGGCCAGGGCCTGGTCTCCCCGGACCTCTCCGATCCCCTGGTTGGTGGGGAACTTCAACTTCAAATGGTAGGTCGAAACGACAGCTCGGAGGGCATTGAGGCCGGGTCGGCCAAGGATTGCATTGTAGGCGGATGGTGCCTTCACCACCAAGAAGTTCACCAGAGCCCTGGATTGCTTTGGATATTGACCCGCGGTCACAATCAAAGCTATCATTCCTTCCGTCGGAATGGCATCACCGGTAAACCCCACCAAGGGGGAGCAAATCTGCCTCAGATGACGGCTAAGAGCAGACATTCTTGAAAAGGCATCGTAGAACAAGATGTCGGTCAAACTTCCATTGTCGATAAGAATGCGACGGACGTCGTAATTTGCTATATTCAAGGAAACTACGACCGCGTCGTTATGAGGGAATTGGACTCCCTGGGTGTCTTCTTCGGTAAAGGTTATGGGTTCTTCAACTTTTTGCCGCTTGGGGGATACAGCTGGTATGTGGGTTGCCTCCCGCTGGGATCCCCCCGAAATGGTGTTGACGGGATCCGATAGAGACCGATCGTCCGGCCGCTCCTTGTCGGCGACCATAGCCGGAGGTAGTTGTACGAAAGGAGGAGTGGGTGCCGGATAAGATGACCGGAGGTGGATCCATTGAGCGCTCCTTTAAGAACAAGGGTACTGCGAAGGCATAGGCCCTTCCTCTAGCGCCAATCCTGTTGGTGCAAAAATCCGCTTACGCCGGAGAAGCTGGAGTCGGGAAAGTCGCGGTCATCGTCGAGACCTGCAAAGGATGTCTAAACCAGAGGTGGGGTTGCTCCGGCAAGACCCTCCGACGCTCAAGTCAGTTCTCTGCCTCAACAAGAATGGAGCGCTCGAACGGAGAATTTAGCAGAGTTTTTAGATTAAAGATGAAAGCTTATAGAATAACGTATCTGGAGCCCCCCCCTTTTATAGGCGGAGGGGGCAGTAGTCTGATAGCGACATCTGTAACCATCTGGCAGTGGGCTGCCCAGGGTCAGGCGGAGTTTACTGTGAAGAGTAGTGGAGTGGACCTGTGGCTATCACCGGGATGTGCCACGTGGAGTCTACCGCGGGGAGTGGAGCGGCGTCTGTTGTCGCGATTTGCCAGCAGATGGGAGAATCGCGCGGTATCCATCGCAGGAAGCGGAGCAGGATTGTGGCCGTTATTGTGGCGTGCCAGGGAGTAGTGGAGCTGCGCGAGACCCGTCGTAGGGAGTGGAGCAGGATCGTGGCTGTTATTGTGGCCTGCCAGGGAGTGATGGAGCTGCGTAGGGTCCGCCGCAGGGAGTGGAGCAGTGTTGTCCGTTATTGTGGCCTGCCAGGGGGTCCAGACTTGTCGGTCGAAGTTCGGTTGGAGTTGGTAGTGAGGTCCAGTATCCGTAGGAGTTTGGGCGAGGTCTTCCATGGGAGTCCGGACGAAGTCTACTTGCAGTCGTTGGAGTCGAGGATGAAGCCCGGCTCCCGTAGGAGTCCGGGCGGAGTCTTCCTGCAATTAAAGTTAAAGGCGAAGTCCGGCTCCCGTAGGAGTCTGGACAATGCTTACCGGCAGCTGATGTTGAGGATGGAGCCCGGCTCCCGTAGGAGTCCGGGTGGAGTATATTTGCGGTTGAAGTTGTTGGCGGAGTCCGGCTCCCGTGGGAGTCCGGACGAAGTCTGTCTGCAGCCGTTGGAGTCGAGGATGAAGCCCGGCTCCCGTAGGAGTCCGGGCGGAGTCTTTTTGCAATTGAAGTTAAAGGTGAAGTCCGACTCCCGTAGGAGTCCGGACAAGGCTTACCGGCAGCTGATGTTGAGGACAGAGCCCGGCTCCCGTAGGAGTCTGGGCGGAGTCTATTTGTGGTTGAAGTTGTTGGCAGAGTCCAGCTCCCGTAGGAGTGCGGACAAAGTCTGTCTGCAGCCGTTGGAGTCGAGGACGAAGCCCGGCACCCGTAGGAGTCCGGGCGGAGTCTTCCTGCAATTAAAGTTAAAGGCGAAGTCCGGCTCCCGTAGGAGTCCGGACAAGGCTTACCGGCAGCTGATGTTGAGGACAGAGCCCGACTCCTGTAGGGGTCCGGGCGGAGTCTACTTGCGGTTGAGGTTGTTGGCAGAGTCCGACTCCCATAGGAGTCCGGATGAAGTCTGTCTGCAGTCGTTGGAGTCGAGGATGAAGCCCGGCTCCCGTAGGAGTCCGGGCGGAGTCTTCCTGCAATTAAAGTTAAAGGCGAAGTTCGGCTCCCGTAGGAGTCCGGACAAGGCTTACCAGCAGCTGATGTTGAGGATGGAGCCCGGCTCCCGTAGGAGTCCGGGCGGAGTCTTTTTGTGGTTGAGGTTTGTTGGCGGAGTCCAGCTCCCGTAGGAGTCCGGACGAAGTCTGTCTGCAGCCGTTGGAGTCGAGGACGAAGTTTGGCTCTCGTAGGAGTCCGAGCGGAGTCTTCCTGCAATTAAAGTTAAAGGCGAAGTTCGGCTCCCATAGGAGTCCAGACAAGGCTTACCGGCAGCTGATGTTGAGGATGGAGCCCGGCTCTTGTAGGGGTCCGGGCGGAGTCTACTTGCAGTTGAGGTTGTTGGCGGAGTCCGGCTCCAATAGGAGTCCGGATGAAGTCTGTCTGTAGCCGTTGGAGTCGAGGATGAAGCCCGGCTCCCGTAGGAGTCCGGGCGGAGTCTTCCTGCAATTAAAGTTAAAGGCAAAGTCTGGCTGCCGTAGGAGTCCGGACAAGGCTTACCGGCAGTTGATGTTGAGGACAGAGTCTGACTCCCGTAGGAGTCCGGGCGGAATCTTTTTGCGGTTGAGGTTTGTTGGCGGAGTCCGGCTCCCATAGGAGTCCGGACGAAGTCTGTCTGCAGTCGTTGGAGTCGAGGATGAAGCCCGGCTCCCGTAGGAGTTCGGGCGCAGTCTTCCTGCAATTAAAGTTAAAGGCGAAGTCTGGCTCCCGTAGGAGTCCGGACAAGGCTTACCGGCAGCTGATGTTGAGGACGGAGCCCGACTCCTGTAGGGGTCCGGGCGGAGTCTACTTGCGGTTGAGGTTGTTGGCGGAGTCCGGCTCCCGTAGGAGTCCGGACGAAGTCTGTCTGCAGCCGTTGGAGTCGAGGATGAAGCCCGGCTCCCGTAGGAGTCCGGGCGGAGTCTTCCTGCAATTAAAGTTAAAGGCGAAGTTCGACTCCCGTAGGAGTCCGGACAAGGCTTACCGGCAGCTGATGTTGAGGACGGAGCCCGGCTCCTGTAGGGGTCCGGGCGGAGTCTACTTGCTGTTGAGGTTGTTGGCAGAGTCCGGCTCCCGTAGGAGTCCGGACGAAGTCTGTCTGCAGCCGTTGGAGTCGAGGACGAAGCCCGACTCCCGTAGGGGTCCGGGCGGAGTCTTCCTGCAATTAAAGTTAAAGGCAAAGTCCGACTCCTGTAGGAGTCCGGACAAGGCTTACCGGCAGCTGATGTTGAGGATGGAGCCCGGCTCCTGTAGGGGTCCGGGTGGAGTCTACTTGCGGTTGAGGTTGTTGGCGGAGTATGGCTCCCATAGGAGTCCAGACGAAGTCTGTCTGTAGCCGTTGGAGTCGAGGACGAAGTCCGGCTCCCGTAGGAGTCCGGGCAGAGTCTTCCTGGAGCTGATCCTGCTGAGGACTTCGGCTGTGGGTATTTTATACCCAACAGGGGTCATGGTGATGATCCTAGTACTTTTGACAAGGCGATGTCTGATATCGATTTCAAAAAATGGTTAGATACAATGAAATTAGAAATTTACTCAATATACTTAAATCAAGTATGAACCTTAGTGGATCCACCAAAAAGAATTATTCTCATAGGGTGTAAATGGATCTATAAAAGAAAAATATATACTGATGGTAAGGTAGGAACCTATAAGATAAGGCTGGTAGTGAAGGATTATAGTTAGTGTGAAGGCACTGACTATCATAACACTTTTTTGCCTGTAATCATGCTGAAATCCATCCACACATTGCTTGCTATTGCAGCTTACTATGATTATGACATCTGACGGATGGATGTGAAAACTTCTTTTCTAAATAGATATCCTGAGGAAGATATCTATATGGAACAGCTTTTGAGTTTTACGTTTGGTGATGGTGATCACCAAGTTTGCAAGCTACAAAGGACAATCTATGGACTAAAGCAGACTTCTCAGAGTTGGAGCATGCTTGTCTTCCTCATACTGTATGTCGATGACATCCTCCTTATTAGGAATGATGTTTTCATGCTGACTTCAATCAAGACTTAGTTGTCTAACGAATTCTTTATAAAAGATCTAGCGAAAGTATCCTATATCCTTAGGATAAAAGTTTATAGAGATAGATCTAGAAGGATGCTTGGCCTGTCACAAAAGCTGTATATAGAAAAGGTGCTGAAGCGATTTAGTTTGGAAAACTCCAAAAGAGATTTGCTACCCCTTAGATATGGTATTCGACTCTCCAAGATAATGTGTCCTAATACTTCTGAGGAGATCAAGTGCATTAGTAGGATCCCTTATGCTTCAGTGATTAAGAGCCTCATGTATGTCATGCTATGCACTTGACCTAATATTGTCCTTGCTGTGAGTGTCACGAGTAAGTATCAGTCGAATCTAGATGAAAAGTACTGGATATCTATGAAGAGCATCCTTAAATACTTACGAAGGACTAAGAATTTGTTCTTGATCTTTGAAGGAGCACCTGAATTATGGATTGAGGGTTATACAGATTCAGACTTTATATCGAATCTTGATGATAGAAAGTCTACATCGGGGTATGTGTTCGTATGCAATGGTGGTGCAGTCTGCTGGAAGTGTTCCAAGCAAAGCATTATTACAGATTCGACCATAGAGGCTGAGTATGTCGTCACTTCGGATGCTGCAAAAGAAGGCTTCCAGTTCAAAATATTTACCACAAAATTTGGTGTAATGACATCGGATGCCATACTACTGTACTGTGACAACAATGGAGCTATAGCACTTACTAAGGTGCCCCGATCTCATCAAAAATCAAAGCACATTGAACGATGGTTCCATATCATATATGCCTACCTTGAGAAGTAATTTATCGAGATGCAAAGAGTAGACTCCATGAATAATATGGTAGACCTGCTAACTAAGTAGTTGAACCAGCCAAAAATGGAAGCTCATCTTGAGAAGATGGGGCTTAGATTAATGGCCAATTGACTTTAGTCTAAGTGAGAGATTATTAGATGTATGTTCTAGAAGCCAATTGTTGGCTGACATATTTTTATTCTATGACACATATTTATACTTAAACTGTTGATTTAATTAATAAAGGATAAGTTTTCTTTTTCTATTTAAGCGTTATGTGTCCTTGAATTATCTTTAGAATTGATGTTACGATACATATTCTCAAAAGTTAAGAACTAGAGGCATGTATGATCGATTTCTAAATTTCTCTCGATCATAGGATAGTCATAGAGATGGTGATCTTTTCAGATAGATCGACACATTATTCACTTCCTTCGAGATAGATGAATCTCTAATCTACAATGTCAAGATGCTGAGTGAAAAGTATGGGTAGTTGTTAGAGAACAACTAGTATTGAGCATGACCATACGAGAGATTACATAGATTTTTATTCGATCATCAGTAATTATCTCGATGCTGTAGTCGTGTGACTGATCTTTTGACCTACGATGTCATAGTTACTCACAGTAAGACTGCTGTAGTTTGACTACACATAAACATTAACTCGATTATAAGTTTTTATAGTGGATGTTGGCTTCAGTTGGTTGACCTATGCGAGCGATGTGTGCATCTATATGGGATCTATCGACCTTGATAGAGAAGAGTAGTCCTATGAGATTTGAGAAGCTGAGTCTACAAGTCTATGGCCATAGCAGTGTGATTGATAGAAAAAAAAATTTATTTGGTATCACTAATGAACTTGAATGGATCAGATTTATCATATGACTGATGATGAGGCTTGACGAATTATCCATGACCTGCTATCTAGTCGGGACTCACGATAGAGAGACTGCATCATACATTAACTATACTTAGAGATTCTTGCTGGATTGCCACTACATATTGCTAGATATTATTGGTAGATTGTGAGAGCTCAATGTTAGATATGTGCCCTAGATGCCAGATTAGCTGACACATTCCTGCACAAATATAAGGGTAAATTTATAATTTTGACTATAAATGAATGAAAGGATTATTCTACTATCACATTGTGTACATTATGTCTGTGATACGTCTTTGAGTTAGTAGAAATGTTAATTCATATTTTCAAGAGTTGAAAATTTAAGGCATAAATTTATATAACTAACTCATAAACAGCTCCTGACCATAGGATCATCACGAGGATGGTATTTGATCTGGAAGGTTGGTCTACGATCGCTTTCTTAGGATAGATGTGTCTTGAGTCTACGGTGTAGAGACACCAGAGTGAGAGTACAGATATTCATTGAGAATGAGAGTACTGAGCGTGACCACCTCGAGCAGTCATAAGGAAGTCTACCTTCTCGTCGATGACTAGCTCGATGCTGCAGTTGTGTGTCTAGTTCTTTGACCTGAGGTGCATCGATAGTTCACCTTGAGCATGTTACAGTTTGACTACACCATAACTCAGTCTCCTAACCATTCAAAATCCAGAGGTGTATGTTGGCTGTAGCTGTAGGAACCATATCTAGGGTTTCAGGGTTAGATCTTGAAACTTTTTCAAGATCATACAGCGGAAGACTAAAATAAATCAAAATTTATTTTCTAAAATCAAAAAATCCCTAGATCTAAGATCCTATTACATGATTATTACATAGCATTAAATCAAAAATTAAAATATATAAATATAGCATGAACTACATGTTGATCATATCAACATGTTTCTATACTACATCTAATGTATGTATTAAACAATAAATCAGATCTATTACCTTGCAAGTTAGATGTTCTAACCTTGTTGATCTGGACTTGAGGATGATGTTGCAAGCCACACATGCGTCCGACCTCTAGGAGTCGTCCACACGAGCCCACGAATCTTGATCAGAAGTCCTGCTTCAGGAAATCAGCACAGTATGCTAGTACTGCGCTGATCCTTCTTTGATGGTTGATCAGGTGCCTCCTTCTTCTTGATTTGGACTCTTCCAAAGATGGAAAGTAAAAAGAAGAGTTTTAGATCTGAGACACTCTCAGAAAACTCAAGATGGAGGGAGGAAAGATATGAAAACAAAAAAAACTTGAAGAAGACCCTCTTCTTCTTCACATTTTTTTCTCTAGACACCCTAACTTGCATCTTTTATATCTCTACAACCCAAAGGTATTTCTCTTTGATTTTTAGATGGCGCAAAGGTCTCTCAAAACTCAGTCTTTACTGAAAATTTCATGAAGAAACTCATTTTATACAGAGAGATATGATAGAGTCCTTGTCTAGGTCAAATACCTAGTCAAGGCTTATCCAAACATGGCAAGTTAAGGGGCGCCCAACTCTTGAGCACCTCCTCCATATTTTTGTGCATAGATCACTATCAAAGGGTGCATAATGTATACCTTAAAAGCCATAAAAATTACAAAAAAAATTTGAATAAATTTGGTGCAAAATTGAAAGAGTTTTGGATTTCTAAAACTCTATCTCATAGAATTCGAAATCCAAACTTATTCCTTTTTGATTTGATCCAAACCACCTTCCATGTAAGAAAGAAGAGAGAAAACCTTTTGTGAACGTGGGAGAGACCTGGGAGAGGGCTTTTGTCGCACAAAATAAGTAGAGATTGGCATTGAATAAGAGAGAGGATGTGGGGAAGGCTTATGTGGCGCAAGGTGGAATCCTAGTCTTACTAGGATTCTGTCTTTTGACTTGTTTTAATTTGGTTTTCCAAACCAAATCAAATCAAAATTAGATCAACCTAATTAAAATAGATCTCAACCCAATTAAGAACCTAATTTAATCAGATTAAATTAGATTTAAATCTGATTTAATTTTCTAATCAAATTAAAAATTAGATTGACCCAAGTCCTAGTTGAACTAGGACTAGTTTTTCCTTGCACTTGGCTTATCCAATAAACCAATTAGACTTGATCCAATCAAGCCCAAACTAAATCTAATTAAATAATATTTAATTAGACTTAATCTCAGCCCATTGGCTTAATCAAATTAAGCCAATCAGCAATCGAATTGTTAATAGATCCTCCTACAATACTTGCACTGGGTTAAATGTCAATCGTATTGATTATTTAACCCTAGAACGATTCTTAATCATTGATCAACCATCCGATCAGATCATGAACTCTAATGTGTGTGACCTCATAGGTCCGAACCTAAGCCGGTAGTATAGGAACAAATTTCTATACCAATCGAAGTGACCATCTAGCAATGGTACCCGACGACCGGATAGGTCGAATGTGTAGAACAACATCCTTAGAACCCATGCGGATATAATTTTCATCCCCTTGACCAAAATGATCATAGGACACCCCAGAGTTTAACTGTCAACTCTGATCAGGTTGTCCACATTGTATTTCAAAATATCAAATCCATCTGATGGATTACCCTGGCCAAGGTTTTGCTAAATTAAAATACAGCGACTCATTCTTCTCCAACTCTTGGAGTGGTCAATCCCATCTCGATCACACTCTGACTTCGCACGTACTTGACTATGCCCAGAAGCCTTTCGTCTCTGAATTAGAAATTCAGTTAGTCCAGTATCAAAGCACAGTGAGTTGCTTGCAAGTCACTGAGGCGATCTCAAGTCTAAGGAACACTATACCTATATCCCATCAGAGACATTCTCGACAGCAGAATACTCTGGAGTTGGTCACGTTCAATGACGATATACCCTTACATCTCACCTGTATGCCATACCAGTGTCTCCACACTCCTTGGTTAAGAGGACAACCAACCCATATGGTCTATAGCAACCTATGCTCGATAGAAGCTGTCGTCCTTATTAACAGCCTATCATTTGGTCGTGAATAGTTTTAAGGACTAATCGATAAATCCTCTCTTTATCGAACTTAAATAGTCCTAAGGACTTCATCATAACAACAGAGTTCATTAGAAGATGAAAGCTTATGATGAAGATGCCAAATATATTTTATTTATTAATAAATCAATTACAATACTTGGTTGCTCAACCGTCAACAGCTTGACGATTGGCTTTTTGGGACCATTTCTCAACAACTCTCACTTGTCCTAAAGCCACTTGGCACAGTATCTAATACCCATCTTCGACTTGTGGTTGTCGAACTCCTTTATCGCCAGGGCTTTAGTGAAGGGGTCGGCTAGGTTCTCTTTTCCATCGATCTTCTGAAGGTCGACGTCACCTCGATCCACGATCTCTCAGACCAGGTAGAAGCGGTGCAAGTTGTGCTTCGTCCGCTGATGTGCTTTGGGTTCCTTCACCTGAGCTATGGCACCAGTGCTATCGCAGTAGAGCAGTACCGGACCATCGAGAGAGGGTGCTACTCCGATTTCATTGATGAATTTTCTCAGCCACACAGCTTCCTTCGCGGCATCTGATGCTGCGATGTACTCTGCTTCACAAACAGAGTCTGCCACAGTATGCTGCTTGGAACTCTTCCAGCAGATGGCTCCACCATTCAGAGTAAAGATATAACCCGACACACTCCTGCTGTCATCATGGTCAGATTGGAAGCTGGAGTCTGTGAACCCCACAAGTTTCAGATCTGACTCACCATAAACCAACCATTGGTCCTTAGTATTTCTCAAATACTTAAGGATGGCTTTAACCACTTTCCAGTGGTTTTCTCCAGGATCAGATTGGTATCTACTCACTACTCCTAGTGAGTATGCCACATCTGGTCTTGTACATGTCATGGCGTACATGATAGATCCCACGGCTAAAGCATATGGGACTCTACTCATACGCTCTCTCTCTTCAGGAGTTGTCGGACAATCCTTCTTAGAGAGAGAAATTCCTTGGCCTATTGGTAGATAGCCCTTCTTGGAATTCTCCATGCTGAACCTCTTCAGCACAGTGTCTATGTACATGGACTGGGATAACCCAAGCATCCTTTTAGATCTATCCCTATAGATCTTCATCCCTAGGATGTAGGATGCTTCACCCAAGTCCTTCATGGAGAACTGTGATGACAACCAAACTTTTATTCCCTGTAGTGCGGGGATGTCATTTCTGATTAAGAGAATGTCATCCACGTACAAGATAAGGAATACCACAACTGGACCATTTGCCCATTTATAGATGCAGGGCTCTTCTCCATTCTTAATGAAGCCATACGTTTTGATCACCTTATCAAAATGCATGTTCCAACTCTGAGAAGCTTGCTTCAATCCATAAATGGATCTCTGAAGCTTGCACACCTTGGACTCATCTGTGGATGTAAACCCCTCAAGTTGTATCATATACACCTCTTCGATCAGCTCTCCATTCAGGAAAGCTGTCTTTACATCCATCTGCCAGATCTCATAATCTAGATGGGCAGCTATTGCAAGCATTATCCGAATAGATTTGAGCATTGCCACAGGGAAAAACATCTCATCATAGTCAATACCATAACGTTGACGATACCCCTTGGCTACCAGACGGACTTTATAGGTCTCCACCTTTCCGTCTGCGCCCCTCTTCCTTTTGAAGACCCATTTACACCCAATGGGTTTAACCCCTTCAGGTGGGTCAACCAATGTCCATACATCGTTGACCTTCATGGACTCCATTTCGGATTTTATGGCTTCAAACTATTTCTCAGAATCAGATCTCTGCATTGCATCCATATAGGTGATCGGATCCTCATTATTCTCATCAAGTTCGATGGGATCACCGTCCCGGACCAAGAAATCGTAGTATCTGTCCGGCTGACGCGGTACTCTACCGGATTGCCTTAATGGTGCAGGTATATTGGGCTCCGAATCTGATCTAATCATATCCGACTCAGGTTCAGCTATTGGTGTCGGTTCTTCTACCTGTTGAACTTCATCAAGTTCAACCTTAGAGGCAACGATTCCTTCACCAAGGAACTCCTTTTCTAAAAAGATTGCCTTAAGGCTGACGAACACCTTTTATTCATCAGCATGGTAGAAAAAATATCCTTTTGTCTCTTTGGGGTACCCTATGAATGAGCATTTGTCAGACCTAGGTCCAAGTTTGTCTTTGACTAATCGTTTGACATAGGCCGGGCACCCCCAGACCCTAAGGTGTGAAAGTACTGGCTTACGTCCCGTCCATATCTCATATGGAGTCTTAATTACAGACTTACTTGAAATCTTATTTAACAGATAACAGGCTGATTCGAGTGTATATCCCCAGAAGGATATCAGCAAGCTAGCAAAATCCATCATGGATCGGACCATGTCTAATAGAGTCCGATTCCTCCTTTCAGACACACCATTATGCTGTGGTGTTCCAGGAGGAGTCCATTGGGAGAGAATCCCATTCTCTCCTAGATATGTGAGAAATTCACTAGAAAGGTATTCTCCTCCTCGATCAGATCGAAGAGTTTTAATACTCTTTCCAGTTTATTTTTCTACTTCACTTCGGAATCGTTTGAACATTTCAAATGAATCCGACTTATGTTTCATCAGATAGACATATCCATATTGGGATAGATCATCCGTGAAAGTTATGAAGTAGAAATATCCACCTCTAGCATTGGTGCTCATGGGCCCGCATACATCAGTATGTACTAGGCCCAAGAGCTCAGTAGCTCTCTCACCTTTTCCAGTAAAAGGTGACTTGGTCATTTTACCAAGAAGACAGGACTCACAGGTTAGAAGTGATTCACAATCACTGACTTTGAGGATTCCCTCTTGAGTCAATCTATTTATTCTGTTCTTGTTTATATGACCTAGCCTACAGTGCCAAAAGTAGATATCTGACACACTATCTAATCTAGGGTGCTTGCCAGTAGAATAGACTCTTATCAGGCTTGATCTTTTTGGTCTGGCTCTGTACTGATATCCCAGCCTGAACTTGCACCTTCTTCACTTTCTTCTTCTTGTTCTTCTTCCCTTTCTCAAAGGGTCGAGAACCAAAAGACGAACCTCCCACTGAGTTCACCGACTCCTTGTGAAGTTGGTGATCCTTCTCAAAGTTCTAAAGCAACCCCAGTAACCCATGGTAGTTCTCTTCAGGCTTTGTCATTCTATAATGAGTGAGGAATGGGAGATAAGACTTGAGCAGCGAGTTCAGTATTGCATCTTTCCCAAGCTGCTCATGCAAGGGAAAGTCGAGCTTGCTCAATCGTTCCATCAGCTCGATCATGTATAATACATGATTAGTGACAGAGGCACCATCCCATATTTTGGCGTTGAAGATGGCACAACTAGTCTTGTGCCTCTCCACGTCATCGGGTGTGCCAAAGGCATCCTCCAATACTTGAAGCATGTCCTTTGGCTGAGCTGTCTCGAATCTACGACTGAACTCGTCGCTCATGGCAGCTAGCATGATACAGCACACCATGGTCCGGTCACTGAGCCACTTCTGGTAAGTGTCTCTGACTGTTCCACATGCATTGACAGCTGGCTCCTCAGGTGCAGGATCCATTATCACATATAGGATCCGTTCATGCTCCAGGACTATCTTCAACTTTCGGTACCAGCTACCAAAGTTGGATCCACCAACTATCATTGTCCAACAATGATCGGAGCGATAGGGAAGTGGCCATATTTGCACAAAGGAGAACCATAACCTAATTAGTAATTGATTCATTAAACCTAAAGATTTGGACTTTAATCAAAAGGTTTCTCCCACTATTTTATTCAAATTGGTAGCCTCTACCTCCAATTCGAGGAATTACCCTAATTCCTTAGCGGGTACTAGAATCCACTTAGACTGCACACAAGCCCAACTTTGGTTGGCCAACCCATGTACATCTAGGGGTAGGTTCATAACCAATTGTTTCTCTAAACAATTTCTAGTAATTTTAATTTTGCCCCAAAAACCTAATCAGTAGGCTTTAGCCTCCACTGTAAGGATCCAGTTAGGTCCAACCATTAACATGATCATACATGGTGTATCTAACCAACGAATGATTAAGTCCAACTTTGGTTGGCTCACCTAACCACCATTAGAGAGACACTTCAAAGTTGTCATATGATGAGTGATAATTCCATTAGTCAACAAGCACCAGGCCTTTGGGTCTGTAATGATTATTGAGTTAATGGACTCATTATCAAACACCTTAATGGGAGGCTATGACTTAGTTATCTCCATAACTTTATCATTTTAAGAACCTAATAATTTTAGAGGATTTAAATAATATAGAGGATGAAGTCAGATGAACCAGCTTATCATGATCCTCCCACTGGCTTCACCAAGTCAGCTTAAGGGAGACCAGGGCTGGTCTAGGAGCACCTAAATCAGTCACACTGATTTACCTAGCTGACATGGGTCAGTTCGAATAGTCAAGTGATCCGATCAAAACATAATTTCACCAAGAGGCCAGGTAAGTTCGATCAGTGGGAGGGTCTGCCAAAGCTTGCCTTAGACACCATCAAAAATGGTCAGGTAAGCGGGCTCCCAATTAAAAACCACCGGTCTGGTTTACCTTAGACACCAACTGGTTTAATTAGTTTCGATTAGATCAACCTAACAGTTCGTGCTAGACCGCTTAGCCAAAAATCAAGTCCATTTGGTTCTCGTTAAAGACATGGACTTGACCAACTACAACTATTGTAATTGATCTAGAGAATCCTTGACCTAATCTAAAACATCAATTGATTAGATTTAGTCAATTCTCTAATTAAGTCCATCTTTAATCTAACCATAGGTCTAACCCAATTAATGGACCTAATTCCCACTAACCCAATAACCCAATGTGTTATGGTTTGTGTCTTAGGTTCTTCAATTCACAATCCTAGAACCTAATCAAACAACTTCTTAATTCTTAATTAAGTTTTGGGCTGAGGGTTGGGTTCGATTTTTCAAAAAATAATTTTTATATTTGTAAAATAATTTTACAATATGATTCTACCAACCATATTGCATGTTTGATTCAGAATCAAGATGCAAGTGAAATAAATATGAAACTACTTTAGATCTAATCTAAACAGGATCATGTAATTGAAACAGTTTCAACTTTAAACAATTTCTTTGCACAAAAATTATTAACAAAGAGATTTTATTTCAGATTTAAATATTTTTTAATCTAATAAATCATAAATTTAATCTAGATCATATCTAATAAATTTATGATTAAAGATAGATCTACACAAACTAGGACACCTTTGCATTGTAAGGGGTAAACCTTACAGCAGGACAACCTTGCAGTTTATGATTGATCTAAAATTTTAATTTCAGATTTAATAATCAGATTATAATTAGATCTAATCTAAGAATAATCTAAGCATGTATAAATAATCATGTAATCAAGAACCTAGGCTCTGATACCAATTGTAGGAACCATATCTAGGGTTTCAGGGTTAGATCTTGAAACTTTTTCAAGATCATACAGCGGAAGACTAAATAAATCAAAATTTATTTTTTAAAATCAAAAATTCTAGATCTAAGATCCTATTACATGATTATTATATAGCATTAAATCAAAAATTAAGATATATAAATAAGCATGAACTACATGTTGATCATATCAACATGTTTCTATACTACATCTAATGTATGTATTAAACAATAGATCAGATCTATTACCTTGCAAGTTAGATGTTCTAACCTTGTTGATCTAGGCTTGAGGATGATGTTGCAAGCCACACATGCGTCCGACCTCTAGGAGTCATCCACACGAGCCCACGAATCTCGATCAGAAGTCCTGCTTCAGGAAATCAGCACAGTATGCTAGTACTGCGCTGATCCTTCTTTGATGGTTGATCAGGTGCCTCCTTCTTCTTGATTTGGACTCTTCCAAAGATGGAAAGTAAAAGGAAGAGTTTTAGATCTGAGACCTCTCAGAAAACT